>NW_027139436.1:0-204943 GCF_035084215.1 Heptranchias perlo
TGGCGGTCCTCCGACATACCCCGCCCCGCTGATTGGCTGGAGGAACAGGCCAAACGGTGTGATTGACTGGAGGACCAGGAGGTCCTCCGGGCTACCCCTCGCCCTAATTGGCTGGTGGACCAGGCCCCACTCTCCCACACGCAGCCTGATTGGCTGGACGACCAGGCGCCACCCCATGATTGGTTGGAGGATCAGGCAGTACTCCAGTCCCCTCCGCCCCCTGATTGGCTGGAGGACCAGGCGATATTCTGGACCACCCCGCCTCCTGATTGGTTGGAGGACCAGGCGGTCCTCCGGGCCACCCCACCCTCTGATTGGCTGGAGGACCAGACCCCTCCCTCCGTGATTGATTGGAGGACCGGACGGTCCTCCGGCCAACCCCGCCACCTGATTGGTTGGAGAACCATGCGGTCATCCGGCCTACCCCGCCCCCCTGATTGGCTGGAGGACCAGGCCACACCGTGTGATTGGCTGGAGGACCAGTCCCCGCTGCCCTACACACACCCTGATTGCCTGGAGGACCAGGCCCCTCCCTCCGTGATTGGTTGGAGGTCCAGCCGGTCTTCCGGCCAACCCCACCACCTGATTGGTTGGAGGACCAGGCGGTCCTCCGGCCTACCCCGCCCCCCTGATTGGCTGGAGGACAAGGCAACACCGTCTGATTGGCTGGAGGACCAGGCGGTCCTCCGGCCCCCCCCTTCGCGCTTGCGATTGGCCGGCTGCCACGTCAATTAGGGCGGGGCCTCAGGTTAAAGTTCGAGCGAGAAAAAAAAATCCCGCTCAGTGAAAAGGGAGGAAATTAATCATCAATTGAATAAAACAGCGAAAAAAAAAACAACTGAATTCCAGGTTCCCCGGGAGACGGAGCTGAGGAGAAAAGGGTGCGGGTTCGGTTTGGAATCTTTGGTAAAAAAAATTCTTAAAAAGTGGGCGGGGTTTGAGGCCGCCCCGGAACTGTCGGTGTGTCCGCCCTGCGACTTCCGTTGATTTGCCGCTTGTCATTAACCCGCGATTTTATTCTTCGCCGATCAGCGCGCCGCTCTTTACATTAAAAACCGGATAATCCTTGGGGGGGTTTAATTTTTTTATTTTTTGTTATGGAGGCGGGTCTCGTTACCCAGGCGACGCTGCGCCCCCGAATGTGCCCTGGAGCTGCATGTGGCGGGTCGCATGCGCTCGACATCTTCGTAAAGGTGGACGTCTTGCGCATTAAGACGCATGCGCACGCCATCTTTGTAGAGGATTGGGACCTATTGAGGTACAAGGCGCATGCGCATGCCATCTTGGTAGAGTTGGGGCGGTTCAGCAACAAGACGCATGCGCTCGCCATCTTGGTACAGGTGAGGCACGTTTCGAAACAAGACGCATCCGCTCGCCATCTTCGTACAGGTGCAGTGCATTGAGCGACGAAGCGCATGCGCCCGCCATCTTCGTATAGGAGTGTGGCCCATTGAGCAATAAGGCGCATGCGCTAGCCATCTTTGTAGACATGATGTGGAGATGCCGGTGATGGACTGGGGTTGACAATTGTAAACAATTTTACAACACCAAGTTATAGTCCAGCAATTTTATTTTAAATTCCACAAGCTTTCGGAGGCTTCCTCCTTCCTCAGGTGAACGGTGAACCTGCGAAGGATTCGAAAATTTCATTTCCACACCGTTCACCTGAGGAAGGAGGAAGCCTCCGAAAGCTTGTGGAATTTAAAATAAAATTGTTGGACTGTAACTTGGTGTTGTAAAATTGTTTACAATCATCTTTGCAGAGGAGTGGGACCTATTGAGGTACAGGGCGCATGCGCATGCCATCTTGGTACAGTTGGGGCGCTTCAGCAACAAGGCGCATGCGCTCGCCATCTTGGTACAGGTGCAGTGCATTGAGCGACGACGCGCATGCGCCCGCCATCTTCGTAGAGGTGTGTGTCCCATTGATCAATAAGGCGCATGGGCATGCCATTTTCGTAGAGGATTGTGGCCCATTGAGCAATAAGGCGCATGCGCCCGCCATCTTCGTAGAGGAGTGTGGCCCATTGAGCAAAAGGGCGCATGCGCCATCTTCGCAGAGGAGTGTCGCACGTTGAGCAATAAGGCGCATGCGCATGCGCCCGCAATCCTTCGTAGAGGTGTTGCCCCTCGACCGACGAGGCGCATGCGCACGACATCTTTGTAAAGGTGGCCCCTTGGGCAACAAGACGCATGCGCACGCCATCCTTGTCGAGGAGCTGGACCCGTTGAACCACGAAGCGCATGCGCTCGCCATCTTGGTAGAGGGTGGGGCACTTTGAGCAATAAGGCGCATGCGCTCGCCATCTTAGTAAAGTTGAGTCACGTTTAGGAAGACGCATGCGCCCGCCATCTTGGTACAGGTGGAGGGTATTGCAACGAGGCTCATGCGCCCGCCATCTTGGTAGAGGTAAAGCACCGCTTCGGCACAAGGCGCGTGAGCCGGCCATCTTGGTAAAGGAGTGGGCGGCATTTGTCCATCTGGGCGCCGCCTCTCCAAAATGGGGTTTGGGTCAGGGAATCCGCCATTGGATCCGACATCCGTGGCTCGATCCTAATCAACGGGTGGGAACCGGCCTCAGGCGGGGCCGTCCCCTCTCCGCGGCCTCGCTCGTGCGTCGGGTCGAACCGTCGGGAAGGTCGGGGGTTATCGGGGGGTCGGGGGGGGGGGGTGACGGTGACGACCCCGGGCAGCGCGATGCTCTCGGGTTCAGGCCTCCCTGTACGTGGGCGACGTCACCGCCTTCTGCTTCGATCAGCGGCCGGTCCGCGCACCGATGGACATCAGCGACCGTCCCGAGCTGGCCACGGCGCCCAGAGTGACCCCGAGGGAGAGTGGGGCCGTGTTCCTTTGGCGGGTGGGAGTCCCAATCGCTGATGCCCTTCGCTATCCGGTCCGACTACCCCGAAGGTGCTGGGGGTCTGGTTCGGGGTCGGGGGGAGGTGGGGGTCACCAGGACTGCACCAAGAATTGAGAGGAGCGGGTCGCCAAGGCCAAACAGAAGCTCGGTATGTGGGTTGGGGGTGAGACCTCTCCTTAACCGGCCATAAGACGTGAGGCACTCGCGGGGTTGCTCCACGCGGCCAGGGTCTGGTCTGTTCCCCGCCCCCCCTCCGTCGTCACAGTCACCCGAGCTACCTTCCACTTTGGAGGTCCGAGGTGGAACGCGTCCGCGGGGCCACCATGTACGAGCCCCCAGGCGAAGCGGGGAGGAGCGTTCCCAATGCCGTTCTGATCCCGATGGCCACCTTTGCGTGTGGCTGCCTCAGGATGTGTGTAGAGACCCAGTACGCAAACATCAAAGTGTTGAGTTTCTACCTGTCAACCGCACCGAGAAGGCTGGCCAAGCAGACGCAGGACGTCCCGCCCATCTGGACTGTCCTCCCCCCCACAACCTGTCCCAGGTGGAGAAGTTCCTGAAGAGGAACCCCTTCGACCACAAGGCAGTCAGACAGAGGTCAGCACGGAACGTTCTCAGGATCCTGCAGGGAAAGGACAGGATGGATCCAATCAGGCAGTTTCCTGACCAGACGGGCGATTCCATTTGGCAGAACGTCTCATCGCCAGAACTGACCAACAGACACCAGGATGGAGCCTGGATGGTGGTGAGAAGGACCCTCCCAGTGCGGTCCTTCCAACACGCACAGAATCTCAGCACCACCCCGAGCTCCCTCGAGGCTCCGGCGGGGAGGAGACCGTCGTCCACCTCCTGATGGACTGCCCCTTCGCACAGAGGGTGTGGGAGAGATGTGTTGGTATCTGTCCCGGTTCATCCCCAACAGTTCGGGAACACAGGACGCCGTGCTCTACGGGCTGTTCCCAGGACGCACACCGAGACAGATATCACCTGCGGCTGGAAGACCATTAACTGGGTGAAGGAGGCCCTTTGGCCCGTCCGAGACCTGCTGGTCTTCCAGCTGAAGGAGCTGTCCACGACCGAGTGTTGCCGACTGGCACACTCCAAGGTCCAGGAGTACGTGCTGCGAGACGCACTGAGGCGAGGTGCGGCCGACGCAAAGGCTGCATGGAGAGAGGTCACCGTGTGAGGCCACCCCACCCTGTATCGTACAGAATGTATTCGGAGATATGCTCTGTGTTTTAAATTGTGTCCGATCTGTGTTATATTGTTTGAATTGTAATTGTGTATCTACATTGAACTGTGGGTATCATTAAATTTTATGAATTGAAGTATATTTTGAGATAAAAAAAACAAACCTCATTCAATCTACACCTTGAGGACTGGGTCCAGTTCTGGTCAGACTGCAAATTTAGGGCTGGAGAGACAGCGGGGCAGTGGGATTGGTGTGAGATTGATACAGGACTATGCGGAGAGAGTGGGGCAGTGGGATTAGTTTGAGATTGATACAGGATTGTGGGGAGAGAGTGGGGCAGTGGGATTAGTGTGAGATTGATACAGGACTATGCGGAGAGAGTGGGGCAGTGGGATTAGTTTGAGATTGATACAGGATTGTGGGGAGAGAGTGGGGCAGTGGGATTAGTGTGAGATTGATACAGGACTATGGGGAGAGAGTGGGGCAGTGGGATTAGTGTGAGATTGATACAGGACTATGGGGAGAGAGTGGGGCAGTGGGATTAGTGTGAGATTGATACAGGACTATGGGAAGAGAGTGGGGCAGTGGGATTAGTTTGAGATTGATACAGGACTTTGGGGCGAGAGAGTGGGGCAGTGGGATTAGTGTGAGATTGATACAGGACTATGGGGAGAGAGTGGGGCAGTGGGTTTTGTGTGAGATTGATACAGGACAATGGGGAGAGAGAGTTCAGCAGAAGCTGGTTCCTTGTGATAATAACCGTGGGCCACTGGGTGTCGGTGTAACAGCACCAGATGTCGAGGGGCTGCTGGGGGTGTCAGTGAAATGACAGCACAGGAGGAGCCCACTGGGACAGAGGGGCCTGAGCCAGTGGGAGCTCTTCAACTGGGTCTGTCTGCCTCAAAAAGGGACGGACAGAGAAAGGGCAGGGAATGGGTGAAACAGTTAGTAACTCATTGACAGTGAGGAGCTTTCTGACATCGAGAGGATGTGAAGGGGATTTTATAAATGTCTGACTGTCTCTCTCTCTGTCTCTCTCGCTCTCTCTGTCTGTTTCTGGTTAGACTGCACCTTGAGGACCAGGTCCAGTTCTGGTCAGACTCCAAATGTGTTCATGCACAGTTCCCTCACTCTGTGATAGAAGGAGAGACACCGACAGAGGGAGATTGATAAAGGTGAGACTGTGCACAGTGATTGAGAGAGAGAGAGAGACACCAACAGAGGGAGATTGATAAAGGTGAGACTGAGTGCAGAGAGAGAGAGAGAGAGACACCAACAGAGGGAGATTGATAAAGGTGAGACTGAGTACAGTGACAGAGAGAGAGAGACACCAACAGAGGGAGATTGATAAAGGTGAGACTGAGTACAGTGACAGAGAGAGAGAGACACCAACAGAGGGAGATTGATAAAGGTGAGACTCAGGACAGTGAAAGAGACAGAGAGACACCAACAGAGGGAGATTGATAAAGGTGAGACTGGGTACAGTGATAGAGAGAGAGAGAGACACCAACAGAGGGAGATTGATAAAGGTGAGACTGTGCACAGTGATAGAGAGAGAGAGAGAGAGACACCAACAGAGGGAGATTGACAAAGGTGAGACTGGGTACAGTGATAGAGAGAGAGAGAAACCAACAGAGGGAGACTGATAAAGCTGAGACTGAGTGCAGTGAAAGAGAGAGAGAGAAACACCAACAGAGGGAGATTGATAAAGGTGAGACGAAATACAGTGATAGAGAGAGAGAGACACCAACAGAGGGAGATTGATAAAGGTGAGACTGAATACAGTGATAGAGAGAGAGAGAGAGAGAGACACCAACAGAGGGAGATTGATAAAGGTGAGACTGAGTACAGTGAGAGAGAGAGAGACACCAACAGAGGGAGATTGATAAAGGTGAGACTGAGTACAGTGAGAGAGAGAGAGACACCAACAGAGGGAGATTGATAAAGGTGAGACGAAATACAGTGATAGAGAGAGAGACCAACAGAGGGAGACTGATAAAGGTGAGACTGAGTGCAGTGACAGAGAGAGAGAGAGACACCAACAGAGGGAGATTGATAAAGGTGAGACTGAGTACAGTGATAGAGAGAGAGAGAGACACCAACAGAGGGAGATTGATAAAGGTGAGACTGAGTACAGTGATAGAGGGAGAGAGAGACACCAACAGAGGGAGATTGATAAAGGTGAGACTGAGTACAGTTACAGAGAGAGAGAGAGGGAGACACCAACAGAGGGAGATTGATAAAGGTGAGACTGTGCACAGTGACAGAGAGAGAGACACTCCAACAGAGGGAGATTGATAAAGGTGAGACTGGGTACAGTGATAGAGAGAGAGAGACACCAACAGAGGGAGATTGATAAAGGTGAGACTGAGTACAGTGACAGAGAGAGAGAGACACCAACAGAGGGAGATTGATAAAGGTGAGACTGAGTACAGTGACAGAGAGAGAGAGACACCAACAGAGGGAGATTGATAAAGGTGAGACTCAGGACAGTGAAAGAGACAGAGAGACACCAACAGAGGGAGATTGATAAAGGTGAGACTGGGTACAGTGATAGAGAGAGAGAGAGACACCAACAGAGGGAGATTGATAAAGGTGAGACTGTGCACAGTGATAGAGAGAGAGAGAGAGACACCAACAGAGGGAGATTGACAAAGGTGAGACTGGGTACAGTGATAGAGAGAGAGAGAAACCAACAGAGGGAGACTGATAAAGCTGAGACTGAGTGCAGTGAAAGAGAGAGAGAGAAACACCAACAGAGGGAGATTGATAAAGGTGAGACTGAACACAGTGATAGAGAGAGAGAGAGAGACACCAACAGAGGGAGATTGATAAAGGTGAGACGAAATACAGTGATAGAGAGAGAGACCAACAGAGGGAGATTGATGAAGGTGAGACTGAATACAGTGATAGAGAGAGAGAGAGAGACACCAACAGAGGGAGATTGATAAAGGTGAGACTGTGCACAGTGATAGAGAGAGAGAGACACCAACAGAGGGAGATTGATAAAGGTGAGACTGAATACAGTGATAGAGAGAGAGAGAGAGAGAGACACCAACAGAGGGAGATTGATAAAGGTGAGACTGAGTACAGTGAGAGAGAGAGAGAGAGACACCAACAGAGGGAGATTGATAAAGGTGAGACGAAATACAGTGATAGAGAGAGAGACCAACAGAGGGAGACTGATAAAGGTGAGACTGAGTACAGTGACAGAGAGAGAGACACCAACAGAGGGAGATTGATAAAGGTGAGACTGAGTACAGTGATAGAGAGAGAGAGAGACACCAACAGAGGGAGATTGATAAAGGTGAGACTGTGCACAGTGACAGAGAGAGAGAGACACCAACAGAGGGAGATTGATAAAGGCGAGACTGGGTACAGTGATAGAGAGAGAGAGACACCAACAGAGGGAGATTGATAAAGCTGAGACTGAGTGCAGTGAAAGAGAGAGAGAGAAACACCAACAGAGGGAGATTGATAAAGGTGAGACGAAATACAGTGATAGAGAGAGAGACCAACAGAGGGAGATTGATGAAGGTGAGACTGAATACAGTGATAGAGAGAGAGAGAGAGACACCAACAGAGGGAGATTGATAAAGGTGAGACTGTGCACAGTGATAGAGAGAGAGAGACACCAACAGAGGGAGATTGATAAAGGTGAGACTGAATACAGTGATAGAGAGAGAGAGAGAGAGAGAGAGAGACACCAACAGAGGGAGATTGATAAAGGTGAGACTGAGTACAGTGATAGAGAGAGAGACCAACAGAGGGAGATTGATAAAGGTGAGACTGAGTACAGTGACAGAGAGAGAGAGAGACACCAACAGAGGGAGATTGATAAAGGTGAGACTGAGCACAGTGACAGAGAGAGAGAGAGACACCAACAGAGGGAGATTGATAAAGGTGAGACTGAGCACAGTGGCAGAGAGAGAGAGAGACACCAACAGAGGGAGATTGATAAAGGTGAGACTCAGTACAGTGAAAGAGACAGAGAGACACCAACAGAGGGAGATTGATAAAGGTGAGACTGAGTACAGTGATAGAGAGAGAGAGAGACCAACAGAGGGAGATTGATAAAGGTGAGACTGGGTACAGTGATAGAGAGAGAGAGAGAGAGAGACACCAACAGAGGGAGATTGATAAAGGTGAGACTGAGTCCAGTGATGCAAAGAGAGACACCAACAGAGGGAGATTGATAAAGGTGAGACTGAGTACAGTGATAGAGAGAGAGAGAGACACCAACAGAGGGAGATTGATAAAGGTGAGACTGAGTACAGTGATAGAGAGAGAGAGAGAGAGAGAGAGAGACACCAACAGAGGGAGACTGATAAAGGTGAGACTGTGCACAGTGATGGAGAGAGAGAGACACCAACAGAGGTAGATTGATGAAGGTGAGACTGAGTACAGTGATAGAGAGAGACACCAACAGAGGGAGATTGATAAAGGTGAGACTGAGTACAGTGATAGAGAGAGAGAGAGAGAGAGACACCAACAGAGGGAGATTGATAAAGGTGAGACTGAATACAGTGATTGAGAGAGAGAGACACCAACAGAGGGAGATTGATAAAGGTGAGACTGAGTCCAGTGATACAGAGAGAGACACACCAACAGAGGGAGATTGATAAAGGTGAGACTAAATTCAGTGATAGAGAGACACCGTCAGAGGGAGATTGATAAAGGTGAGACTGAGCACAGTGCTGGAGAGAGGGAGACACCAACAGAGGGAGATTGATAAAGGTGAGACTGGGTACGGCCATGTCGATGCTCAGTTGGAATAGTGTGTCCAGTTCTGTTCCCCTCACATGGTCCTGGGGTTTATTCCCCAATGACTGTACTGGGGGGATTCCCTCATACACGGGACTGGGAATCTCCCCAATATCAGGTCCTGGGGTTTATTCCCCAATGACTGCACTGGGAGGATTCCCTCATACACGGGACTGGGATTCTCCCCAATATCAGGTCCTGGGGTTTATTCCCCAATGACTGTACTGGGGTGATTCCCGATTGGCCTGTCCCTATTGCTGTAGATTGGGTGTAATTCTCTCCAGTGATGCCAGGGAGTTCCTCACACGGGGAATGGACTCTCCCAGATAAGTTCTGCAGGCGAAGCCCCTGCTGTAGGGAGAGAACTAAGATGGGCCGAACGACCTCCCCCATCCTTCTCCATCCCTTCACACCTCCACTTATCTCATTTCAACTCTGAGCTTTTTTATTGAACTGATTTCAAACCAAAACTTTTACACCAGTGGAAAACGTGAAGAAAAGTGAGAGGCAGTAATTGGAACCACGTTTCTTGTTACAATATTTTCAATCACAAGATCCCGAGAAACGGCCCTCCCCTCCCCCTCCCCTCCCCCCACTCCTCCCTCTACCCTCTCAACCTTCCCCCGGTCCATTGAAAGGTTTATCTCCCGGAATGAGCAGTTGCAGTGCAGTAGCCGAGCATTCCCCAGTGTGCGATGGGGAGGCTCCATTCCCAAATATCGGCCGCCTCACGGGGACATTTCTGGACAATTGGCATCTCGGACTGGTCTGAATGTGAGGCACAGGAATCTGCTGGTCACTGCTGGACCTGGAATACAGACAGCAGAGTCATTTGCTTGTGTGTGTCAAGGTGTAACAGGTAGTGTCACCCTAAAGGACAGGCGGTCTGTCCTTACTCTCGGAGATTGACCCTAAAGGACAGGCGGTCTGTCCTTATTCTAGGAGATTGTCCCTAAAGGACAGGCGGTCTGTCCTTATTCTAGGAGATTGTCCCTAAAGGACAGGCGGTCTGTCCTTATTCTAGGAGATTGTCCCGAAAGGACAGGCGGTCTGTCCTTATTCTAGGAGATTGACCCTAAAGGACAGGCGGTCTGTCCTTACTCTAGGAGATTGACCCTAAAGGACAGGCGGTCTGTCCTTATTCTAGGAGATTGACCCCAAAGGCCAGGCGGTCTGTCCTTATTCTCGGAGATTGACCCGAAAGGACAGGCGGTCTGTCCTTACTCTCGGAGATTGAACCTAAAGGACAGGCGGTCTGTCCTTATTCTAGGAGATTGACCCAAAAGTGCAGGCGGCCTGTCCTTACTCTCGGAGATTGAACCTAAAGGACAGGCGGCCTGTCCTTATTCTCGGAGATTGACCCAAAAGGACAGGCGGTCTGTCCTTACTCTCGGAGATTGACCCTAAAGGACAGGCGGTCTGTCCTTATTCTAGGAGATTGACCGAAAAGGACAGGCGGTCTGTCCTTATTCTCGGAGATTGACCCTAAAGGTCAGGCGGTCTGTCCTTCCTCTCGGAGATTGACCCTAAAGGACAGGCGGTCTGTCCTTATTCTCGGAGATTGACCCTAAAGGACAGGCGGTCTGTCCTTACTCTCGGAGATGGGGGCCTACAGAATAAGCCCTCAGTTGGGCTCAGGCCCATGGGTACAGAGCCCAGTGTTGGTCAGGGTCACGGCTGGTGACCTGAGTCTATCTGAACCCTCTTTGATTTCCCCGTCCCAGCCCAGGAGCGTTGACCCAAATTCCCATCACCCCCAGTCACCAGCGCTGCTGAATCGAGGCCCTGGGGACAGGAGAAAAGGGGAAAGGTTCAAGGTGCCAGAGGTGGTGAAGGGTTCCACACTGCACTGTTAGTCTGGCCCTCGGGTGATGGCTGGAATCTCAGAGTCACATCATAAGATGGGGGGAGAAATTGAAGGTCAAACCGTGGGCATTATGGGATGTCTGTGCTGCTGCTCATTTGATCATCAAAGGCTGGTTACCTTGATAACGGTGACGAAGGTGCTGTAGAGGAAACTTAGAATGAAGAGGATGGCGAAGGCAGCGACTGTTAACACATTGTCGTCTCCATCCCAATCTCCTGCTTCTTCCTTCCCTTCCTCTCCTGCCTCGTCTGGAGGGAATTCTGAAAGGAATGAGAAAGGGGCTGTTAGAGTTTCCTGTGGATGTTTCATAACCATCGACAATATCTCAATAGTTTGGAGATAACACAGTGAGGGGGGAGTGGCACTGGGAGCAGAGAATCATTAGAGAGTCTCCCTCTCTCTCCCTCTCTCTCTCTCTCTCGCTCTCTGTCTCTCTCGCTCTCTCTGTCTCTTTCTCTACCTCTCTTTCTCTTTCTCACTCTCACTCTGTCTCTCTCTCTCTGTCTCTCTCCCTCTCTCTGTCTCTGTGTCTCTTTCTCTCTCTCCCTCTCTGTCTTTCTCTCTCTCACTCTTTATTTTTCTCTTTCTCTTCCTCTCTCTCTCTCTGTCTCACTCTCTCTCGCTTTGTCTCTCTCTCTGTGTTTCAGTGTGTCTGTCTGTGTCCCTTTCTCTGTCTCTCTCCCTCTCTGTCTTCTCTCTTTGTCTCCCTCTCTCTCTCTCTCTGTCTCTCTCTTTGTCTCTCTGTATCTCTCTCTCTGTCTCTCTCTCTCTCTCCCTCTGGTTCTCTCCCTGTCTCTCTCCCTCTGTCTCTCTCTTTCTCTGTCTCTCCCTCTCTCGATCTTTGTCTCTCCCTCTCTCTCTCTCTGTATCTCTCGATCACACTGCGCCTTTCAAGAGCTCAGGACATCCCAAGGTGCTTTACAGCCAATGAAGTACTTTCGAAGTGTAGTCACTGTTGTAATGTAGGAAACATGGCAGCCATTTTGTGCACAGCAAGATCCCACAAACAGCAATGTGATAATGAGCAGATAATCTGTTTTTTGGTTGAGGGATAAATATTGGCCCAGGACACCGGGGAGAACTTCCCTGCTCTTCTTCAAAATAGTGACCGTGGGATCTTTTCGGTCCACCTGAGAGGGGCAGACGGGGGCCTCGGTTTAACATCTCATGCAAAAGACGGCACCTCCGACAGTGCGGCACTCCCTCAGTACTGCACTGGAGTGTCAGCGGAACTTGTAAATCGGAAGGAGTCACCAGGTTCAGCATTGAGCAGCTCCGCTCAATGAGACAATCTCTTGTGATTGGTGATGTGAGGGAGTGAGGGGCTGAATGGGATGGGAAAGCCTGTGATTCACGGCTCACTGGGATGGAATAAGGGGGAAGTGATCCAGTGAGGGTCAGTGGGCAAATGTGAAGGGGTCTTCCAGCCTCATTGATCCAGGGCCCTCTGTCATTGTGAGACCATTAACTCTACTTTCCCACAGGATCGTTTCATTCTCAAGAGTTACGGCCCAGCTGAGATTTACTTTGGGTGCTGACAGACAGACGTTTAACTGGACCATTGGTCCAGAAAAGTCACCAATGCCCAGACACGCCTCTCCTGTTATTCAGCCTCACACATCCACACCTGGTCGAGCAGCACTGGGGTGCCTGAGCACGGGGACCCCTCAAACAGGGACCCCCACCCCACCACCTAACACGGGTGCCAGCTGTGGCTCAGTGGGTAGCACGCTCGTCTCTGAGTCCGAAGGTTGGGGGTTCCAGTCCCACTCCAGGGACTTGAGTCCATAATCCAGGCCGACACTCCCCGGTGCCAGTACCGAGGGAGTGCTGCACTGTCGGAGGTGCCGTCTTTGGGGTGAGACGTTAAACGGAGGCCCCTCAGGTGGATGTAAAATATCCCACGGCCACTATTGGAAGAAGAGCGGGGGAGTTCTCCCCGGTGTCCTGAGCCAATATTTATCCCTCAACCAACATCACTAAAATACAGATGATCTGGTCATTATCACATTGCTGTTTGTGGGAACTCGCTGGGTGCAAATTGGGATTGGTGGACCGAGAAAGACCAAGGGCCGTCTGGTTCCCCTTCTCCCACCCTGGTCGCCGTGTGATACGATGATAATGGAGTTGTTGACTAATCAGAGCAATCGATCTCCATCAATTAGTCTCCAACAGACCCAGACATGAGGTGAGGAAAACCCCCAGTGGTGGAGAGCTTTGGGGAGCCATTGGTCCAAAGTCACCTGTTCCTCCCGAGCCCTGTTCCACTTCCCGCACCTCATGTCCCCAAATTACTCGGAGACTCTCTCCCCAAACAACACCCACAATGAAGACCCGGAAATCCAAACCTTTTCCCATCTCCTTTATTGATATTGGATTGGTACATTGACATTTTACAACAGGCATTTAACCCTTCGTGAGGGTCTCACACAGGTTTCAAACTCAGTCAAACGAGGCACAAAAAAGGTTTTCAGGAGGGAGTCCAGACCTTGTGAGATTTGGAGCCAATAATGTTTGTGTCCTGATTCGATCATTTCGATATTTTTCTCAATTACTGAACAAGGTCTGATTTTGATGACGTTTTAAGTGTTCTGTTACCAAAAGGGAGATTTGATAGTGAGCACAAGACCCCCCGGGTGGGGTTAACGGTACATTTACAGGGATTATTTTCGATCTGAAGGTCACTCATTGAATCATTCGATGTTAGAAACAGGATTTCAAGCTATCGGCTAGAACAAGTGAGATGTTCACCAGGGTGGGTTTGCTGTGAGATTTATTGATGCTTCTGAACAGATTGGTTGTGAGCGACTCGTGTCCCACCACACAGGAGAAAGTGGTGCTGCTGTTCCACTCCTCTGCGGGGACCGTCAACCGGCTGCCCGCCGAGTTCCAGCCCCTTCCGCTGTCCTCGGTCACCGGCTGGTTCACGAAGCCCGACTTCAGAAGGGTGTCGTTGGCCATCCAGGCCACGTAGATCTCTGCGGGGGAGAATCGGGTGACCAGACACACCAGGGTCGCCGTCTGATCCGTCTCCATCTCGTCCGGTGAAGGGGGGAGGATGTAGACTTGAGGGCGAGTCTGCGCGTCCACTGGAAACAGAGACAACCTTGGTTAGACTGAGTCTTTCACCCATCCTGGATTTACCTGAGACGTTCTACTCTTACACAAACCCTGGGCACCTTTTACATCCCCAGAGACCCCCGTCTATCTCGGAAACTAAAGGCATTTCTCCGTTTGTTTATTGTTGGGGGGAGGGAGAGGAGGAATCTTCAATCTTGCTGATTTTATAACCTCCAGTGAGGTTAGTGTGTCCCGTTTAAACATATGGAGCCAGTGAACAACTGGAACTCTGCAGAAAGAGAGTCCGACTGGTTAAGGGGACGGGCTGCTCTTCCAATGATAGATTTAATAGCGGGGTTCGAAATCATGGGGGGTTTTGAGAGAGTAAATCAGGAGAAACTGTTTCCAGTGACAGGAGGGTCGGGAACCAGAGGACACAGATTGAAGAGAATTGGTGAAAGAACCAGAGGGGGAGATGAGGAGAATTTTTGACGCAGTGAGTTGTTCCAATCTGGAATTCACTGCCTGAAAGGGCGGTGGGAGGAGATTCAATAATAACTTTCAAAAGGGAATTGGATCAATATTTAAAAAGGAGAAAATTTGCAGGGCTCTGGGGAAAGAGCGGGGGAGTGGGATTAATTGGATAGTTCTTTCAAAGAGCTGGCACAGGCATGATGGGCCGAGTGGCCTCCTTCTGTGCCGTATGATTCTACGAGAAACACCAGACATAAATCCATTTCCCACCGTCAGACGGTAATAAATCACTCCTCTGTACGAGACAGCTTCCCCCAAGACAGTAATAAATCACTCCCCTGTACTAGACAGCTTCCCCCTAGACAGTAATAAATCACTCCCCTGTACTAGACAGATTCCCCCCAGACAGTAATAAATCACTCCCCTGTACTAGACAGCTTCCCCCTCGACAGTAATAAATCACTCCCCTGTACTGGACAGCTTCCCTCGAGACAGTAATAAATCACTCCCCTGTACTAGACAGCTTCCCTCGAGACAGTAATAAATCACTCCCCTGTACTAGACAGCTTCCCTCGAGACAGTAATAAATCACTCCCCTGTACTAGACAGCTTCCCCCTCGACAGTAATAAATCACTCCCCTGTACTGGACAGCTTCCCTCGAGACAGTAATAAATCACTCCCCTGTACTAGACAGCTTCCCTCGAGACAGTAATAAATCACTCCCCTGTACTAGACAGCTTCCCTCGAGACAGTAATAAATCACTCCCCTGTACTAGACAGCTTCCCTCGAGACAGTAATAAATCACTCCCCTGTACTAGACAGCTTCCCCCGAGACAGTAATAAATCACTCCCCTGTACTAGACAGCTTCCCCCGAGACAGTAATAAATCACTCCTCTGTACGAGACAGCTTCCCCCAAGACAGTAATAAATCACTCCCCTGTACTAGACAGCTTCCCCCTAGACAGTAATAAATCACTCCCCTGTACTCGACAGATTCCCCCCAGACAGTAATAAATCACTCCCCTGTACTAGACAGCTTCCCCCTCGACAGTAATAAATCACTCCCCTGTACTGGACAGCTTCCCTCGAGACAGTAATAAATCACTCCCCTGTACTAGACAGCTTCCCCCGAGACAGTAATAAATCACTCCCCTGTACTGGACAGCTTCCCTCGAGACAGCAATAAATCACTCCCCTGTACTAGACAGCTTCCCCCGAGACAGTAATAAATCACTCCCCTGTACTAGACAGCTTCCCCCCAGACAGCAATAAATCACTCCCCTGTACTAGACAGCTTCCCCCGAGACAGCAATAAATCACTCCCCTGTACTAGACAGCTTCCCCCGAGACAGTAATAAATCACTCCCCTGTACTAGACAGCTTCCCCCCAGACAGTAATAAATCACTCCCCTGTACTAGACAGCTTCCCCCTCGACAGTAATAAATCACTCCCCTGTACTAGACAGCTTCCCCCTCGACAGTAATAAATCACTCCCCTGTACGAGACAGCTTCCCCCCAGACAGTAATAAATCACTCCCCTGTACTAGACAGCTTCCCTCGAGACAGTAATAAATCACTCCCCTGTACTAGACAGCTTCCCCCTCGACAGTAATAAATCACTCCCCTGTACTAGACAGCTTCCCCCTAGACAGTAATAAATCACTCCCCTGTACTCGACAGCTTCCCCCTAGACAGTAATAAATCACTCCCCTGTACTAGACAGCTTCCCTCGAGACAGTAATAAATCACTCCCCTGTATTGGACAGCTTCCCCCTGGACAGTAATAAATCACTCCCCTGTACTAGACAGCTTCCCCCTAGACAGTAATAAATCACTCCCCTGTACTCGACAGCTTCCCCCTGGACAGTAATAAATCACTCCCCTGTACTAGACAGCTTCCCTCGAGACAGTAATAAATCACTCCTCTGTACTCGACAGCTTCCCCCTAGACAGTAATAAATCACTCCCCTGTACTCGACAGCTTCCCCCTAGACAGTAATAAATCACTCCCCTGTACTCGACAGCTTCCCCCTAGACAGTAATAAATCACTCCCCTGTACTCGACAGCTTCCCCCTAGACAGTAATAAATCACTCCCCTGTACTCGACAGCTTCCCCCTAGACAGTAATAAATCACTCCCCTGTACTAGACAGCTTCCCTCGAGACAGTAATAAATCACTCCCCTGTATTGGACAGCTTCCCCCTGGACAGTAATAAATCACTCCCCTGTACTAGACAGCTTCCCCCTCGACAGTAATAAATCACTCCCCTGTACTGGACAGCTTCCCCCCAGACGGTAATAAATCCCTTCATTTGCTAAGATCAGACTCACACCGAGCTCTGTCCACACCTACCTTGCATCTTCTTGATCGCCCTCTTCTCCGGCGTTGGCAAACTCTCGTCCTCCACCAAACACAAATACTCGACCCCACTCTCCCACTCTGCGGCGGGGACCGTCAGTCTGCTGGAGATCCTTTCTTTATCTCCATTCCTCTCGGGCCCCTGAGTCTTCACCCCATCTTCTCGCTCCTTTCCGTCCACCTGCCAGGTTACCCTCACCCCCTCTAAATCACCGTGAAGCACCTCACAAATAATGGTTGCCGTCCTGTTCCTCCAGATCTCTTCGAAGGAAGGTTTGCTTAAGGTGACTGAGATGCCGGTGTCCAAACATTGATCTGGGAGAAATATTATCATTATTATTTCATGATTCCCTCATGGGATGTGGGCGTCGCTGGCAAGGCCGCCATGTCTTGCTCATCTCCAGAGATACAACTGAGTGGCTTGCTGGGCCCCTTCAGAGGGCAATTCAGAGTCGACCACTTTGGTGTGAGACGGGAGTCACGTGTAGGCCAGACAGGGGAAGGACGGCAGGTTTCCTTCCCCAAAGGGACGTTAACGAACCAGTTGGGTTTTTCCTGGTTCACGCTCACTTTTACTGAGACCAACTTTTCATTTCCAGTTTTCACTTTTCAAACTGATTTCAAATTCTCCAACTGCCCTGGTGGGATTTGAACTCAGTTCTGTGGATTATTAACTGTAAGTGTCAGCCTTGGCTCAGTGGGTCGGACCCTCGCCTCTGTGGTCAGAAGGTTGTGGGCCCAGAGCCCCACTCCAGAGACTTGAGCCCATAACCCAGGCCGACAATCCCCGGTGCCAGTACTGAGGGAGTGCTGCACTGTCGGAGGTGCCGTCTCTCGGCTGAGACATTAAACCCAGGCCCCGTCCGCCCCTCTCAGGTGGATCGAAAAGATCCCATGGCACTATTTCGAAGAAGAGCTGGGGAGCTCTCCCTGGTGTTCTGGGGCCAATATTTATCCCTCAACCAACAGCACTAAAACAGATGATCTGGTCATTATCACGTTGCTGTTTGTGGGATCTTGCTGTGCGCAAATTGGCTCCCGCGTTCCCTGCATTACAACAGTGACTAAAAGAAAGGACTTCATTGGCTGCAAAGCGCTTTGGGACGTCCTGAGGTTGTGAAAGGCGCTACATAAATGCAAGTGTTTCTTTCTTTCTTCGCCCAGGCCTCTGGATTACTGGTCCCGTCACATTAACCACTCCGTTCCCATATCTATGGCGTCAGTGTTGAACTTGTCTGGCCCAAGTAGAGTTTATAGCAGTGGGGACAAAGGATGTCAATATTGGAGTCAGGCCCAGGACCTTACCTTGAACGTCCTTCACCTCCTGGCTGGTGGTGGAGTTGGTGGGTGGATGAGACACTGTACAGGTGAAGACTGAGCCTTTCTTCCACTCCTCTGTACTCACGGTCAGGTAGTGCCTGGCGCTGAAAGTCCTCGCCTGTTCCAGGGCGGTGGGTGCAGCGCTGGTGTTGGAGGAGATCGGGGAGCCGTCTTTCTCCCAGGAGACGTGTATGAGGTCCGGGTAGAATCCCGTGATCATACACTCGAGTGTGGCCGTGTTCTTACTCTTGGTCTCTTGGGCTGGTGGAGGCAGCAGTCTGACCGTGGGACTCTTGGGCTCGACTGGAACAGACGGGCAAACAAAGAAAGTGTTAAACTCCTTTCCCCTCAAGGTTATCAAAGGCAGGCCTTTAATTTCTGATCTCTTGCCCACCTTTTGCACTTCTTGTCCGTTTGGACACGGGCGAGGATGAGGAAGGACCTTGGGCAGAGCACACGTACTCTACCCCACTGGCCCACTCCATCGCGCTGGTTCGGAGTCGGCTGACGACCGTGCGTTGGGACCCTTCCTCTCTCGGCCCCTGGGTCACAATCCCTTCACTTCTCTCCTTCCCGTTCACCTCCCAGGAGATCTGGACCTGGCTCGGATCGGCACAGACCACCTCGCACACCAGGGTAGCAGTGTTGTTGATCCAAACCTCTTCAATAGAAGGATTTCGGATAAAGACAGACATTCCTGGGAATGAGAAAGGGGAAACCTTCAGAAGAATGGACAATATCTGGTGTCAAGGGGCTTCAGAATTTTAGGAGAGCCTTTTCTATTGGTGATCAGTGATGGAAGGTCAAGACAGAAGTGACTGTAAACAGTTTTAACCTGAGTCCTTTTTAACCTGTAATATCTTGGGCTGTTATTGGATCAAACTGTACTGGAGCTAAATTTGCAGCAAATCGAACATTAGCAAATCCCAGGGTTGTTTAAAATATATCTTGCATTTCTTGGTTTGCATGTTTTGACCGAGAAAACAGAATCAAAGCATCAAGAACTGTCGGGATGCGATTTTAATGCGTTTCCCGTAACCGTGCCCACTGGATCCACAATGGGGACTGCGATTGAGTTGCGGGGCTGAGCGACATTTAGTTCCAGTGATGTTAATAAAATGCAATCTCAGGTTTGTGGGATGGAGCGAGAGAGAGATGCAGACTGGTTAGCAAAAGAAACAATTGGATAAAAGCTTGTTTGCTCAGACACCTGGTGTGAGCTGTGGATTGATTTGTGACACTGAGCACACTGAGTCAATGAGGACCCCTCTTCTCCACTCGGAGTGAGCCCCGGGATTGCCTCGATTTTAAAATTCTTTCCTCCTGTTCCAATCCCCCCTCCATGGCCTCGCCCCCCGCCTCCCGATCTCTGTGACCTTCTCCAGCCCTACAACCCTCCGAGATCTCTGCCTTCCTCCAACTCTGGGCTTTTGGACATGGCCCACTCCCTCCGCCCCACTATTGGCGGCCGTGCCTTCAGCCGTCTAGGCCCCAATCTCTGGAATTCCCTCCCTGAACCTCAACGATTTGCCTCCTCTCTCTCGTCCTTTAAGACCCTCCTTAAAACCTGCCCCTTTGACCTGTCCTAATATCTCCTTCTTTGGCTCAATGTCAATTTCTGTCTGATTACGCTCCTGTGAAGCCCCTTGGGACGTTTTGCTCCATTAAAGGCGCTATATAAATGCAGGGTGTTGTTGTTCATGACTCCCTGTCAAGGAAGAACGTTAGTTTGTAACGGCAGAGCAACCCATGAATCAGAGGAGGTGACAGAAGGTCCCCCCTCTTGCTACTGGTTGGGGATCTTTTCTCCATAACCTGTACTTCCTCCCCGTTTCATGTCCCTGAGTCATTGGACGAGGAAGAGGAGGATTTATCGAATTCTTCACCCATTATCTCCATTGCCACTCGTCTCCCAAAGGACCAACCTCACGTCAGAGATCCCACAGCTCTCCGTGTGTTCAGTGCACGATTAACACACACACTCACTGTGCAAATCACAACTAAGCTGTCTGCTTTGGTCCACAGCAGCTGTTCTACCGTGATATAATGTGAAGTTAACACTTGGGGAGGGACGACGATCTTTGTGTCAGGATCAAAACCTTTAATGAACAACTCGAATCAATTGCTCCGTCTGCAGTTGGAGCCGATGTTCAGCAGACCGTGTCTGCCTGAGAGGACCGTGCCTTTTATTAAATTAAGATGTTATCTCCCCCTTCTGTTTGAACAAAATGGTCAGCAACTTCCTTCCAAAATTTGGGATTGGTCACATTAAAGCTTCTCACCGTATCTAGTCAATGATTTGTAAACTTAGGTTTAATATACACCGTTTATAGTCAATGATTTGTAAACTTAGGTTTAATATACACCGTTTATAGTCAATGATTTGTAAACTTAGGTTTAATATACACCGTTTATAGTCAATGATTTGTAAACTTAGGTTTAATATACACCGTTTATAGTCAATGATTTGTAAACTTAGGTTTAATATACACCGTTTATAGTCAATGATTTGTAAACTTAGGTTTAATATACACCGTTTATAGTCATTGATTTGTGAACTTTGGTTTAATATACACTGTTTATAGTCAATGATTTGTAAACTTAGGTTTAATATACACCGTTTATAGTCAATGATTTGTAAACTTAGTTTTAATATACACCGTTTATCGTCAATGATTTGTAAATTTACATTTAATCTACACTCTGCTGACATTAATTATTGCAGTTTTTGTAAGGTGCTCAGCCCAGCCCTACATTGGTGACCGAGTCTCGAGGTTTAACAGTCCCTGGTGATGGGTGGTCTCCCATCATAAAACCTCACAGGGTCGGGTGAATTCCCCTTATTATTGTAAAATGCTGATATTGAGTGACAGGAGGTTAATTCTGTTTACCCCGTGCCGGGGGGGGGGAATTAAAAAGAAACACTTTCCCCCCTCTCTCTGCATCTCCGACAAAGATGCTGGCTCTCCGATACACTTTCATCCCCACGGACACCCTGGGCAGGATTTGAACCCCCCAAACGGGTTTGTAATGAAATCCAACGGCCAATTCAATTCACAACCAATCATTTTATTGTGCACATTTGATGGCGACATTGATATTCGCGCTCGGTCCCATCGGCGAGCATCATATTAAGCTGAGTCTGTTGGATGAATCTCGGCATACACCCAGAACAAGAACAAGTGGAGTTCCCACCTGGAAATGGAAGAGTTGCAGATTTAAGTGTTAAACATTCTCATCTCCCCCTCCCCTGTGCTGGGAAAGTGGGAGCTCCACACGGGCCCCTGAACTCTGCTCCGTCCTGAGTTTTTCGGCTGCGAAAGTCTCTCGATCATGGAGACCACCACAAGCTGTTTCACCGTGTCCAGAACAGGAGAACCAGAGGACACGGCCTGCGCTCGAAGTGGGGGGAGCGGGAGGGCACGGGGAGGGTCAATTGGGAACCAATATTTCAGTGAGTGAGTGGTCAATCTATGGAACAGGCTCCCGAGGGAGACGGTGGGAGCGGAGAGTAAAATCGGGCAAGTGGGTAAATCGGGGAGAGGGGGGGGTCGACCCAATCCAGGCAGTTTCCCCGCCCCGTGCGTCAGGTTAAATTTACCCCCTTTTAAATGTGGGTTCAATATCAAAACACACAAGACTGAAAATCTCGCCTCTCCCAACGAGGTGGATATTAGGGCCAGTGGTTAACAGATTGAAGGCCAGGGGTCAGCGCATTCAGTTAATATAAGGTGGAATTCCCCACAGGACGTCCTTTTCCCCCTCAGACACCACTTACCCCCTCGATACCACATGCTGATCCTCCCATTGAAGTTCGAAGGTGCGTGGGTCACTTCACAAGTGTAGACATCCCTTTCGGTCCATTCCACCGTCGGCACCGTCAGGAAAGTGACCGTTTCGAAGTCACCGTCTTTTCTCGTGTTTGAAGGGAGAACAACAGCCTCTTGCTGCACTCCGGCTTTCCTCCAGGAAACCTTCACAGCGTCGGGATAGAATTCCGATATTACACAGCCCAGGACAGCAGTGGTTTGATTGTAGACAACCTCCAGGGATGGAACAAGGGAGATGAGCTTTGGAGCTTGAGCTGGAAGACATTGGAATATTTCAGATGAGGAGATTGTTTTGGCCACAGTGAAGGTGGACTCCATTCCCCAAGTTGGAACCCCGTCATCCTCTCCCCTCGATACTCAGTCCCATTGACTTTAATGGAACTGATTATCGGGCGTGTCGTATAACGGGCGGCAAATGCGATCCCGCCGATTTTGCGTTCCCCGCCCGTGTCCAATCTCACGTGATTTCTCGTTGTCCTTTATTTCATTCCCATCAGCACCGCTGGCCGACAGGGATAGAATATATGGGCACGAGAATTCAGGCAGGTTCTATTGTGCAACGACCTGTGACATTGGTTGGGGGGAAATTACGTGGAGAGACCGGAGAAACTGGGGTTGTTCTCCTTGGAGCAGAGAAGGTCAAGGGGAGATTTGAGAGAGGTGTTCAAAATCATGAAGGGTTCGGATAAAGTAAATAAAGAGAAAACTGTTCCCATCGGCGGGAGGGTCGGTAACCAGAGGACGCAGATTTAAGGTGATCGGCAAAAGAACCAAAGGGGACGTGGGGAAAATCTTTTTGAGGCAGCGAGTGGTTCTGATCTGGAATGCGCTGCCTGACGGAGAAGGTGGATTTAATCGTGGCTTTCAAAAAGGAATTGGATAAATACTTGAAGGGAAAAAATTAGCAGGGCTCCGGGGAAAGAGCGGGGGAGAGTGGGACTAACTGGATCGCTCTTACAAAGAGCTGGCACGGGCTCGACGGGCCGAATGGCCTCCTTCTGTGATGTAACCGATCTGTGATTCGAAGTTTCCTTGTCCAATTTCACCCCGACACCAGTGCAGTTTTAAATGGTAAATAATATCTTGTACTCACGTTTCGGTTCAGGTTTTTTGGGGATGATCTGAGCTTCCACCATCTCGTCCGACTTGAATCCCGCCTTGCAAGCGTAGAAGCTTTTGGTTTTCCAATCTGAGGCAGAGACTTTGAGCACAACGCTCATTGTGTACTTCATGTTTTGCCCCAAGGCTGCCGGATATTTCTTGATTCCGGTGGAGATGTCTCCACTGTCAGTGGACCATATCTGACTGATGCTCTCGGGCCGAAAGTCCTTGACCAGACACAGGAGGCTGATCTCATCTTGGTCGGAGCTCGTGCCGCAGTAAGGGTTGGCGATGTAGACGGAGGGTGCGGACTGGACATCTGAAAGGTAAATAGGTGCAGACGGATAAGTCCAGTCAACAAATACATTACAGGCGTCCGCAGCAGGAGGGATTTTGTTCTGTATAAAACCAGCCATTTCCGAAAACGATTACACTGCTACGCAAGGGGCTTATGTTTTGAAGTCTTGAGCGCATAATCTAGGCCGACACTCCATTCCACTGCTGAGGGAGTGCTGCACTGTCGGAGGTGCCGTCTTTCGGGTGAGACGTTAAACCGAGGCCCTGTCTGCCCTCCCGAAACCAATTAATGTTTCCCATATAACTGTTAGCACCAGATGACAGGAGTTTACAGAAATGGAAGGATTTGGCACCAAGTTATTCCAATAACGGAGACTTGTTTTGGGGTGACATTGATCGGGAGATTGAAATCCCAGAGAGTCTCACACAAGTGACAGGCATAACCTGGTGGGAATGGTAATCTGGGTAAGAGGGCAAATAGGACCCGTAGAGATACATTGTGGAAGAGGTTACGAGTTCAAATCCCACCACGGCAAGTTGGGAAATCGAGGCCATTAAATCTGGTGATTTCTGGGCTGGCACCAGATAAAATGACCTGGTCAAAAAAACCCAACTGGTTCATTAAAGTTCTTGAGGGAAGGGAATCTGCCGCCCCTCCCTGGTCTGGGCCTACACGTGACTCCAGTCCCACACACCACATGGCTGACTCTTAATCCCCCCTCAGGGCAACTAGAGGTGGGAAATAAATGGCGGCCACACTGGCCGAAGGAATTAGAAAGAAAATGTGAGCTGAGGTGGTGGAGGTGCAACGAGATGAGGTCAAGGACAGGAAAGCAAGAAGGCAATTAATGGCTGTTGTTACTGAACTCAGACACAAGGCGAAGATTGGAAGGGCAATAGTTTGACCGGACAGAGAGATGTGAACAATGACACAATGTTCATCACAGAACGTTCAATTCCCCAGATTTTGACCGGGGATCTTGCTGGAAAACTAAGGAGCAAGTGTGGAGATTGGGCAGGATAGAGATGGCGCGAGAGTAACAGAGGGAGACAGGGAGAGATAGAGATGGAGAGAGAGACAGGGAGAGATAAAGATGGAGAGAGAGTAACAGAGAGAGAAAGGGAGAGATAGAGATGGAGAGAGAGTAACATAGAGAGAAAGGGAGAGATAAAGATGGAGAGAGAGTAAGAGAGAGACCGGGAGAGATAGAGAGGGAGAGAGAGTAACAGAGAGAGATGGGGAGAGATAGAGATGGAGTGAGGGAACAGAGAGAGAAAGGGAGAAATAAAGATGGAGGGAGAGTAACAGAGAGAGAAAGGGAGAGATAGAGATGGAGAGAGAGTAAGAGAGAGAGACAGGGAGAGATAGAGATGGAGAGAGAGTGACAGGGAGAGATAGACATGGAGAGAGAGTAACAGAGAGAGAAAGGGAGAGATAGAGATGGAGAGAGAGTAACATAGAGAGAAAGGGAGAGATAAAGATGGAGAGAGAGTAAGAGAGAGACCGGGAGAGATAGAGAGGGAGAGAGAGTAACAGAGAGAGATGGGGAGAGATAGAGATGGAGTGAGGGAACAGAGAGAGAAAGGGAGAAATAAAGATGGAGGGAGAGTAACAGAGAGAGAAAGGGAGAGATAGAGATGGAGAGAGAGTAAGAGAGAGAGACAGGGAGAGATAGAGATGGAGAGAGAGTGACAGGGAGAGATAGACATGGAGAGAGAGTAACAGAGAGAGATGGGGAGAGATATAGATGGAGAGAGAGTAACAGAGAGAGATGGAGAGAGATGGAGATGGAGAGAGAGTAACAGAGAGAGAAAGGGAGAGATAGAGATGGAGGGAGCGTAAGAGAGAGATGGGGAGAGATAGAGATAGAGATGGAGAGAGAGCAACAGAGAGAGACAGGGAGAGATAGAAATGGAGTGAGAGTAACAGAGAGAGAAAGGGAGAGATGGAGAGGGAGAGATAGAGATGGAGAGAGAGTAAGAGAGAGAGACAGGGAGAGATAGAGATGGAGAGAGAGACAGGGAGAGATAAAGATGGAGAGAGAGTAACAGAGAAAGATGGGGAGAGATAGAGATGGAGTGAGGTAACAGAGAGAGAAAGGGAGAGATAAAGATGGAGGGAGAGTAACAGAGAGAGAAAGGGAGTGATGGAGATGGAGAGAGAGTAAGAGAGGGAGACAGGGAGAGATAGAGATGGAGAGAGAGTGACAGGGAGAGATAAAGATGGAGAGAGAGTAACAGAGAGAGATGGGGAGAGATGGAGATGGAGAGAGAGTAACAGAGAGAGATGGGGAGAGATGGAGATGGAGAGAGTAACAGAGAGAGAAAGGGAGAGATAGAGATGGAGGGAGAGTAAGAGAGAGATGGGGAGAGATAGAGATAGAGATGGAGAGAGAGCAACAGAGAGAGACAGGGAGAGATTGAGATGGAGAGAGAGTAACAGAGAGAGACAGGGAGAGATAGAGATGGAGTGAGAGTAACAGAGAGAGACAGGGAGAGATAGGGATGGAGAGAGATTTACAAGTTGTGCAGGATTGTTCAAATCTTGTTTTTCGGGATAAAACTGGAAAATACAGAAAGCTGCAAATAACAATGTGTAAAAAAAGTGACTATTTCCAGTTGCATTTTTTAGAATCCGTTTTCTCAGTGACCAATGTTCATCGTTCCATAAAAAAACTGCACTATTGGGTTAATGCGCGTGATTGACAGGGATAGAAAGGAGGGCGGGAGAGAGGAATTCTCTCTTTCTCTCTCCTTATTCTTTTCGATTACACAGGCTAAAACTGACGGTGTCGGAGCAGTAAATCACTCATCTAATTCTGGCCCTTGGCGATACAGCTTCTGTTAATCAGACACACAAACCAATCCGTACTTTAGGGAAAGTGTCACAGAACAGAAATCATAAGATACGGTGCCTGATACACAATCTGGAAACACCCAGTATCCACTGACGGCTTCTCAGGGTTTGAAGTGACTCATGAAGGGGAGATCCAGTCGGCGGTCTTGGGAATCTTGCTATTTGTCATTGATATGAGCGGCTTAGGGACATGGGAATTGGTGGACCGAGAAAGACCAAGGGCCGTCTGGTTCCCCTTCTCCCACCCTGGTCGCCGTGTGATACGATGATAATGGAGTTGTTGACTAATCAGAGCAATCGATCTCCATCAATTAGTCTCCAACAGACCCAGACATGAGGTGAGGAAAACCCCCAGTGGTGGAGAGCTTTGGGGAGCCATTGGTCCAAAGTCACCTGTTCCTCCCGAGCCCTGTTCCACTTCCCGCACCTCATGTCCCCAAATTACTCGGAGACTCTCTCCCCAAATGTTATTTTCTGGAAAAGGTTCTCCTGAGAATTCCCCTCAAGTTTGCCTGTTGTACAGGAAAAGGAGGCAGTGGAAATGGGGAAAAATATAGCTGGATACAGGAAGACTGGGAGCCTGGAAGCTATTAATGAGCTCGTTATTTTTACCAGTGGGGTATTAATGAGCTCCCCCACTGGTATCAAATCACTTTGTTCACTAATTAATGGGTTACTGCATCCACTGAAATAGGGGACAGGGAACGGTGAGGGAGTGCTGCATTGTCGGAGGTGCCGTCTTTCGGATGAGACGTTAAACCGAGGCCCCGTCTGCCCCTCTCAGGTGGATGTGAAAGGTCTCACTGCACTATTGGAAGAGGAGCAGGGGAGTTCTCCTCGGTGTCCCGCCCAATATTTATCCTTCAACCAACATCACTAAAGCACAGATTATCTGGTCATTATCACATTGCTGTTTGTGGGACCTTGCTGTGCACAAATTAGCTGCAGCGTTCCCTACATTCTAACAGTGACTGCACTTCAACAAGTCCTTCACAGGCTGTAAAGCACCCTGGGACGTCCTGAGGTCATGAAAGGCGCTATATAAATGCAAGACCTTTCTCTCACAACCACTTTTAATGCACGACAACCAATCCTGGTTAATATAATAACAAAGGAGATTTGAAATCTTAGCCAGTGGGACAATAAAGGACGACATGGAATTGGTCCCGCACTTCCTTGTCTGTTGAACTAAGAACGAGCAGCTCATTAGGAAAGTAAAGCTCGAGAACACATCAGGAACGGAAAGTAATTTGGCTCAGAATCGAAACCCGGACCAGTCACTGACTTCAAAATGAAGGAAACATTTATTCAGTCGCTGAGCGTCACCGAATATTTAAATTCAGCAAAGCTTGTATTTCTTTCAGAGATAATAACTGACGAGCAGACTCCCACAATTAGGACCCCAGACAACGCTCTTGGTTAAACTGTCGATTTGTTTTGTGTTTCTGTTTTCGAATCAAACTGCAGCAATTTGCTTTAACATCGAAAGAACGACATGTGTTCAAAGTAACTGAGCTGGGAGTGTTTGATGGGAGAGTGTAGAGGGAGCTTTACTCTGTATCTAACCCGTGCTTTACCTGCCCTGGGAGTGTTTGATGGGAGAGTGTAGAGGGAGCTTTACTCTGTATCTAACCCTGTACCTGCCCTGGGAGTGTTTGATGGGACAGTGTAGAGGGAGCTTTACTCTGTATCTAACTCGTGCTTTACCTGCCCTGGGAGCGTTTGATGGGAGAGTGTAGAGGGAGCTTTACTCTGTATCTAACCCGTGCTGTACCTGCCCTGGGAGTGTTTGATGGGACAGTGCAGAGGGAGCTTTACTCTGTATCTGACCCGTGCTGGACCTGCCCTGGGAGTGTTTGACGGGACAGTGTAGAGGGAGCTTTACTCTGTATCTAACCCGTGCTGTACCTGCCCTGGGAGTGTTTGATGGGCCATTTTACAAAACCGCCCAAAACCAATTCCCCCCCCTCCCTTACCGAATGTGTGAAATTCTCTTCTGCTTTTAATTTGCTCCCCGATACCCGACACCTGTCTTGTCAAATTCCATTTCGAATTTTAAAAACATCTTCCCCCCAAAAAAAAAACCTGAAACTTCCTTAATCCCACTAATTAATGGCGAGATATTTTAAATATCCATTCAATGCTGACCGAGGCTGGGCATTACACTGGGATGGGCCTCATACAGTACATTACAGTCCAGTACAGGCATCCTGCTCTACCCCTCTGTTAATGGAGCCCAGGACACAACCTCACACTGAACTGGTTCTTTCAACATCTCTCCAGAACTCTTCAATCTTTACCCTGATTGATAGGTTGTAGGACTGATCGATCAAACTTGTATGATTGAGAGAGGGAGAGAGAGAGAGACGGAGAGAGAGAGAGAGAGAGCGAGAGAGAGAGAGAGAGACGGAGAGAGAGAGACGGAGAGAGAGATAGAGAGAGAGAGACGGAGAGAGAGATGGAGAGACAGGGACAGAGAGAGAGAGAGAGAGAGATGCAGCGAGAGAGAGAGAGAGACGGAGAGTGAGAGAGACGGAGAGTGTGAGAGAGAGAGAGAGAAACTGAGAGACACAGAGAGGAGAGAGAGAGAGAGGGAGAGAGAGATCGAGAGAGAAACTGAGAGAGAGACAGAGAGAGAGAGAGGGAGAGACGGGGAGAGAGAGAGAGAGAGAGACGGGGAGAGAGAGAGAGACGGGGAGAGAGAGAGAGACGGAGAGAGAGAGAGAGAGAGACGGAGAGAGGGAGGGAGACGGAGAGAAGGAGATTGAGAGATGGAGGCAGAGAGAGACGGAGAGAGAGACGGCAAGAGAGAGATAGATGGAGAGAAAGAGAGAGAGACGGAATTAGAGAGAGAGACAGAGAGAGAGAGAGAGAAAGACATAGAGAGAGAGAAAGACATGGAGAGAGAGAAAGACATGGAGAGAGAGAAACGGTAAGACAGAGAGACGGGAAGAGAGAGAGACGGTGAGAGAAAGAGAGAGAAATGCAGAGAGATAGAGAGAGAGAGAGAGATGGAGAGAGGGAGAGAGACGGACTGAGGGAGGGAGACCGAGAGAGGGAGATTGAGAGATGGAGACAGAGAGAGACGGAGAGAGAGACGCCAAGAGAGAGATGGATGGAGAGAAAGAGAGAGAGATGGAATTAGAGAGAGAGACAGAGAGAGAGAAAGACATAGAGAGAGAGAAAGACATGGAGAGAGAGACAGAGAAAGAGAGACGGAAAGAGAGAGAGACGGTGAGAGAGAGAAACGCAGAGAGAGAGAGAGAAATGCAGAGAGAGAGAGAGATGGAGAGAGAGATGGAGAGAGAGAGACAGACGGAGAGAGAGAGAGAAAACAGCAAGAAAGAAAGAGAGCATGAGAGAGAGAGAGGGAGAAAGAAAAGAAATGAAAGAAGGGAAGGTAAGAAAGAGGGAAGAAAGAAAGGAGGCCACAAAGACAAGACGAAAAGAAAGGAAGAAAGAAAGAAATGAAGAAAGGAGGGAGAACCCAATCCGTGAGCAAATTCAGACAAGATACTTTACAATAACCACCGCGATAAACGAGTCTCAATCACCCGGGCACACGACATATTTGGGTGTCCAATTTTCAAAGTCTTTCTCACAAAGAAGGATGTGAATTGGAAGCTCACAGACTGAGGTGTTTCACTCCAGTTAAATTAACTTCTTGGAAGTGTTTGTGCTCTGTGATGTGTGATGTTCCCCACTGCACAGTCCGTGTTAGAACCAAACACTCCGAGTCCAGACAGATACACGAGGTGGAATCAAACTCCAATGTGTGCTATTTGTAAAGTGTTTGTCGATTTGGGTGCAATTCCTCTGGATGACATATTGAAGCCATCATTGACCTCCTTACAAAGACCGTACAACACAGAAACAGGCCATTCGGCCCAACAGGTCCATGCTGGTGTTGATGGTCCACACGGGCGTCCTCCCTCCCGACTTCATCTCACCCTATCAGCATGTCCTTCTATTCCTTTCTCCCTCATGTGTTTATCGAGCTTCCCCTTAAATCCATCTACACTATTCACCTCAACTACTCCTTGTGGGAGCGAGTTCCACATTCTCACCACTCTCTGGGGAAAGAGGTTTCTCCTGAATTCCCCGATTGGATTTATTAGTGACTATCTTATATTTATGGCCCCAAGTTCTGATCTCCCCCACAAGTGGGAAACATCTTCTCCACGTCTACCCTATCAAACCCTTTCATAATCTTAAAGACTTCGATCAGGTCACCCCTCAGCCTTCTCTTTTCTCGAGAAAAAAGCCCAAGCCCATTCAGCCTTTCCTGACAGGTAAAACCTCTCAGTTCTGGTATCATCCGAGTGAATCTTTTTTGCACCCTCACTGGTGCCTCTGCATCCTTTTTATAATGTGGAGACCAGAACTGCTCACAGTGCTCCAAATGTGGTCTAACCAAGGTTCGATACAAGTTTAACATAACTTCTCTGCTTTTCAATTCTATCCCTCGAGAAATGAACCCCAGTGTTAAACCTTGATCCACTAACACTGCAATAAGGGATCTTACTCCCACCCATTGGACTCGCACTCATGGGGAGATTTCACCATCAACCAGTTCATTCATTTGGATGGAATTGGCTCGTCCAATGTTTTAATCCAATTATTAAAACAGTGAACAGAAAAATCAGATGGCAGTAAGTTGACAATTAACAGGTCCATCGCCGTTATTGCGAGGACCAGTTTAAACTGCACAGAAACCCTTACAGTCCTCAACCCTTGAATGTGGCTTCAGTTCAAGCTGAGATTTCAGAGGGGAGATGAACTAAACACTCTGTTGGAAGTTTGTGATCATTAAACAGCTATTGTCAAGGCACAATAAAATCCTTTGTGAACAAGATCTAAGCTTATTACACATGCAATCTGTTTCCTGTTTGGATCAACAGGTGGCTGGTTTATTGCTGCGAGCTTGTTGGGCCGAGGAGTTTTTAATAAACACAATTCCCCGTTTCTCACTCTCTACAAACTACTTGCTTTCCATCAGCACTCATTTATCAAGTGAAACATGGAACTTATTTTTCAACATCTAGAAGCCGTCCCATCAATGTTTTTAACTGCAAAACATCCAACTGGAAACAAGTGTCTGTGACACCAAGTGTTAAATCACAACGCAGTTGGAGAATGTGTTTTAACTCAGATTAGAACAAAATCCGAAACCGCCTGCAATCTCCGAAACTCCAAATGACCAAAACCCAAACCAACATCGTAAGTGTCCTGAAAATTATACTCTGGATCGAGATCGTATTAAACATATCCTGGACTCCAACTAACTCCTAATTTCATAGATCTCTGCGGTAACGATTGCAAATGTGTTCGAGATCAGTGGGGTTAAATCTTAACCCTTTAGAGTCCATCCAGTTATCAGATTTCAGCTCCAGTCACTGGGGGGGGATTCTCGACTCGAAAGAAATCCTTCCGTCTCGGAGAGATTCATGAGATTGTTGTAAATATCTCACTGATTTCAGGGGAATCACACACTGCACTTCAATTATCGAATTCACTAATAATAACGCAAATTCAGAAAATAAATCTCAGATAAGGAAGGAATTGAGAAGTTTGTCTTACCTGAAGTCACTGTCAGCAAGGTTCCTTTCCCCCAGTAGTCAAGATAGTCACACTGTGCTCCCTCTCCTCATTCACCCAATGCAGTAACTTAACTTGCCCACGATATGTAATAATCTCAGGGTGGGGTCAAAATAAACCTTCTTTTAACCTGGGAGCAGCTGCTTCCTCGATTTTGATCTCAAATTCCATCCTGAACCTCTCCCAAGTGTATTAATAAATGAGGTATTTTTGGACTTTTCCTGTCTGCAGATACCAACTCCTGCACGTTCCAGATGGACAGAATCCACCCCTTTTTGCCTTCTATTTTCCCAGGAATCGACATTTTCCTCCCACAGTCCGAGTCAGTGTTTCGATATTTGACTCTGGGATGCACGAGTGGGGAATCGATGGGCACAGGCTCTGATACACACGGTCACTTGTCCCGGGGGGAGTTTCTGTCACACTCTATACTACTGTGGTCCCAGTATATCACAGTGCTTCACTCCATGTCATAAACCACCCTCATAAGATCCAGCCCCAAACAAAATGGACCAAACAACCGGCCAGTAGGTTCATTAACTCCTCCTCAGTCTGTATCCGTGTGTCCCCCACACATCCAGGTGGCAAACTCGGGGGGTTTCAGGACTTTAAAGGGAGATGATAAAATCCACAAGGAGCTTTCACTGTCCTTTGTCGCACTGCGATCTCTCAGTAACATCTTCAAAGAAAATTGCTTTGCCCTCCCAGATTATTTAATCAGGAGCTGATTTATATCCACGGGACACGAGGTGAAGGCCGGTGATTTGTCCCCAAGAGTCCAATTTAAACAGTTGTGGTGAGGCAGGTTTGTGAATGGAGAGAGTCCCCGTTCCTCACACTGTGCCACCCACTGTATAGACACTGTGATACACACCCGTACACTAACCTCCACCCCTTTCACTCTCACTGAGCCCAGTCACTTCACATTTAAACCACACTGCACTGCTCCAAGTGAACTAACCTGCTCTCTGATTCACACTGGCGATGGGTTGGGGGGCGGTGGTTTCGTGGATCTGTCACTGGACCAGTGATCCGGAGGCCTGGGTTTCATCATCTGGAAAGAAAGAGCTGGGATCAGGAAAAGTGACCCTCAAACTGTCGGATTGTCCTCAAAACCCCAACTGGTTCACTCATGTCCTTTAGGGAAGGAAACCTGGTCTGGCCTATAGGTGACTCCAGTCTCACACAGGGTTCCCATCCCTCCCGGAATGACTGGGAGTTTCCCGGAATCGGGGATACCTCCCCCTGAGCGCTGAGTCCAGCAGCCCCGTGTGATCAGCGATTTAAATTGCCCGTTGCAGTGCCCCTCCCACCACCCTTCCCCCTCCATCCCCTCCCCTTACCCCCTCACCCTCTCCCCCCTCCTCTCTCCCCTCCCTCCTCCTCTTTTTCCACCCCCTCCCCTCCATTTCGATCATTCGATGAAAACTTTCCTTTATCGAGTCCGAGCTCAGGGAGTGGTTTTGGAAATGTTGGTGCTGAGCTGAGTTTAGGCCAATGGGGCCCAGTGAGAATTGGCCCCAAACACTGAGCCCACTGCCCTATGGGCGATCTCTCGGTTTGGGTCAGCTCGGTCTGCGCCGCCCGGTTTCGAGGTGTGAATCGTCCGAGCACAGATCGGCTCTGACTGAGGTTCCCAGTTCAGGCTTTGTCAACTTCACCCGGAACTGGTGTCCAAGGAGATCGGGAGAGAGACGGGGCCGATTAAAAGTGACATCGAGCGGGGAGCCCGACCGGACCTTGTGCAGTGAGGGGGGGGATTCTGGCTCTGGTTTCAGGGGGAATATCAGTGGGTTATAGGATTACTCACAGTTACAGGTAGGTTATCATTACACCGATTACTCCCAGTGATATATAGACTAGCAGTGAGTTATTGTATTACTGTTGGTGATGAGGGGAATCAGAGTCTCACCTCTCCCATTTCCGGGGGCCACAGGTCTCTACACAGCGAGGAGGAGGATCCAGCTGTGGTGATAACTGAGGACAAGTGATCGATCCTCCCCTTTCACTGATTCCCCTGAGTGCAGAGACTCTCGCTGAGTTCTTGCAGCAGCCCAGCCCTGGTTCCTCTCACTGTGTCTCTCGCACAGTAATAGATGGCGGTGTCCTCAGCTCTCAGATTGGTCATTTGTAGATACACAGTGTTGCTGTCCTTGGAAACGGTGAATCGGTTTTCGAATCCAGGCGCGTAATACTTGCTACCTCCAGCCCATATGGCTGCGACCCACTCCAGCCCCTTCCCGGGGACCTGTTTAACCCAGTGCATGCTGTAGCTGCTGAGACTGAACCCACTCACTGCACAGGAGAGTTTGTGAGACTCCCCGGGCTTTTTCACCACTGACTCGGGCTGGGTCAGCACGATGTCGGACCGGACGCCTGTTAATAAAGAGAGAAATAAAAGAGAGCGCACTTTAATAAACCAATTGATCAAACCGCGGGTCAAAGAGACTGGGAATAATCAGCCGCACTGAGTGGGAATAAGGCGACGGGGACACTCACATGTTAGACAGGCCAGAAGGACACAGAGATAAGAAACAATCTCCATCGCCCTGTGTATTCACCGAGACTCAGACACTCCGCAAAACAGCAGCAATCGGCTGCTTCAGGGCTTTGTTTGGAGCTGAACTCAGTGCTGTTTAAATAGGGAAGTGGAGGGAGGGAGGGAGTGAGTGAGTGAGTGAGGGAGTGAGGGGCCCACGGATTGAACAGTGGCCCCACCCACAGAAACCAGGGGCACAGCTTCCTGTCCCCGCCCCCAGCAGCGAATTCAATTCTCTTAAAGGGATTTATTTATAGATCAGGCGGCAGATTGGCGGCAAAAATAAGATCTGGATTAAAGATCGAGGAATACAAAGATAATCCCCGGCTTCTCGTCCCCACCACAGACCGTCTCCTTAAAACCCCTCTCCCCTGCCCCCTCCACCCTCACCTCCAACGACAAGTCCGAGGGGCTCATGGACGACTTTGTCACTAAGATTGAGACCGTCCGTTCAGCTGCCTCTGTCACTTCCCTCCCTTCCCCTCGCCCACCGAGACAAACTTCCCCTCAGGCTCCCCCCTGCCCAAACCCTGAACTCACATCTTTCTCTAGTTTCTCTACGAACTGGTCGAGATCTGGTATTTCTAATCCTGACAGTATTACTGGTCTAGATCTGGTATTTCTAATCCTGACAGTATTGCTGGTCCAGATCTGGTATTTCTAATCCTGGCAGTGTTGCTGGTCTAGATCTGGTATTTCTAATCCTGACAGTGTTACTGGTCTAGATCTGGTATTTCTAATCCTGACAGTATTACTGGTCTAGATCTGGTATTTCTAATCCTGACAGTATTACTGGTCGAGATCTGGTATTTCTAATCCTGACAGTGTTACTGGTCTAGATCTGGTATTTCTAATCCTGACAGTGTTACTGGTCCAGATCTGGTATTTATAATCCTGACAGTATTACTGGTCGAGATCTGGTATTTCTAATCCTGACAGTGTTACTGGTCTAGATCTGGTATTTCTAATCCTGACAGTATTACTGGTCTAGATCTGGTATTTCTAATCCTGACAGTATTACTGGTCTAGATCTGGTATTTCTAATCCTGACAGTATTACTGGTCTAGATCTGGTATTTCTAATCCTGGCAGTATTACTGGTCCAGATCTGGTATTTCTAATCCTGACAGTATTACTGGTCTAGATCTGGTATTTCTAATCCTGACAGTATTACTGGTCTAGATCTGGTATTTCTAATCCTGACAGTATTACTGGTCCAGATCTGGTATTTCTAATCCTGACACTGTTACTGGTCTAGATCTGGTATTTCTAATCCTGACAGTATTACTGGTCCAGATCTGGTATTTCTAATCCTGACAGTATTACTGGTCCAGATCTGGTATTTCTAATCCTGACAGTATTACTGGTCCAGATCTGGTATTTCTAATCCTGACAGTGTTACTGGTCTAGATCTGGTATTTCTAATCCTGACAGTATTACTGGTCTAGATCTGGTATTTCTAATCCTGACAGTATTACTGGTCCAGATCTGGTATTTCTAATCCTGACAGTATTACTGGTCTAGATCTGGTATTTCTAATCCTGACAGTATTACTGGTCCAGATCTGGTATTTCTAATCCTGACAGTATTACTGGTCTTGATCTGGTATTTCTAATCCTGACAGTGTTACTGGTCTAGATCTGGTATTTCTAATCCTGACAGTATTACTGGTCTAGATCTGGTATTTCTAATCCTGACAGTATTACTGGTCCAGATCTGGTATTTCTAATCCTGACAGTATTACTGGTCTAGATCTGGTATTTCCAATCCTGACAGTATTACTGGTCCAGATCTGGTATTTCTAATCCTGACAGTGTTACTGGTCCAGATCTGGTATTTCTAATCCTGACAGTGTTACTGGTCTAGATCTGGTATTTCTAATCCTGACAGTATTACTGGTCCAGATCTGGTATTTCTAATCCTGACAGTATTACTGGTCCAGATCTGGTATTTCTAATCCTGACAGTATTACTGGTCTGGATCTGGTATTTCTAATCCTGACAGTATTACTGGTCTGGATCTGGTATTTCTAATCCTGACAGTATTACTGGTCTAGATCTGGTATTTCTAATCCTGACAGTGTTACTGGTCTGGATCTGGTATTTCTAATCCTGACAGTGTTACTGGTCTCGATCTGGTATTTCTAATCCTGACAGTGTCACTGGTCGAGATCTGGTATTTCTAATCCTGACAGTGTTACTGGTCTAGATCTGGTATCAATTCTGTGAACAGCGAGATATCTGTACACTGACTGGTGTCTCTCAGTCCCTCTCTCTCAGGGTGATATCTGTACACTGACTGGTGTCTCTCAGTCCCTCTCTCTCAGGGTGATATCTGTACACTGACTGGTGTCTCTCAGTCCCTCCCTCAGGGTGATATCTGTACACTGACTGGTGTCTCTCAGTCCCTCTCTCTCAGGGTGATATCTGTACACTGACTGGTGTCTCTCAGTCCCTCTCCCTCAGGGTGATATCTGTACACTGACTGGTGTCTCTCAGTCCCTCTCTCTCAGGGTGATATCTGTACACTGACTGGTGTCTCTCAGTCCCTCTCTCTCAGGGTGATATCTGTACACTGACTGGTGTCTCTCAGTCCCTCTCTCTCAGGGTGATATCTGGACACTGACTGGTGTCTCTCAGTCCCTCTCTCTCAGGGTGATATCTGTGCACTGACTGGTGTCTCTCAGTCCCTCTCTCTCAGGGTGATATCTGTACACTGACTGGTGTCTCTCAGTCCCTCTCTCTCAGGATGATATCTGTGCACTGACTGGTGTCTCTCAGTCCCTTCTTTGCATGGTGTTACTAATGCGGCCAACACAATGGCTGTATGGGGAGAGTCCACCGTGTGAGGCCACCCCACCCTGTATCGTACAGAATGTATTCGGAGATATGCTCTGTGTTTTAAATTGTAATATTTGGAATCGTATTGTTTACGATCCGTGTTGTATTGTTTTGAAATGTGTGGCCTTGGAATTGTGGTGTCTTTAAATTTGATGAAATAAAGTATATTTTGAAATATTAAAATAAATTCCGACATCTGATGGTGTTCCTGACGGTGTTTCACTCCTACACTAGATGCCATTATTGGGACATGTCGTCCTGCCAATGGAAACAGTCTATTGACGGTGACCTTGCCTGTTCATTTGATCATTTTGAACACCTCGATCACATATCCTGGGTTCCAATTCGAGTCTGACATCGATCCCATCTCAGGTTCAGGGTCTCCACTCCCGTTAAGCAGTCTGGGAATCTTAATATTAAGGCAGTTGATTCCCGCTGCCCTGGATCGACTCGTCCCACAGTGAGACCCGGGGATGGAACAGTGATCTCCCCCTTGTGATCCCCACCCCACACTCTTGTCTTTTCCACCTGGGCCTCTCAGCCTGGGCTCAGTGGGGATCACTCTCACCTCTGAGTCACAAGGTCGTGGGTTCAAGGCCCACTCCAGAGACTTGAGGCCCGAATCTAGGCTGACACTTCGGTGCAGTGCTGAGGGAGTGCTGCACTGCCGGAGGTGCCATCTTTCGGATGGGACGTTAAACCGAGGCCCTGTCTGCCCCTCTCCGGTGGATAGAAAAGATCCCACGGCCACTATTGGAAGAAGAGCAGGGGAGTTCTCCCCGGTGTCCTGGGCCAATATTTATCCCTGAACCAATATCATTAAAATAGATTATCTGACCATTTTATCTCATTGCTGATTGTGGGATCTTGCTGTGCACAAATTGGCGGCCGCGATTCCTACATTACAACAGTGATTACACTTCAAAAATTAATTAATTGTCTGTAAATCACTTTGTTCCTGAGGTTGTGAAAGGCATTGTATGAATGGAAGTTACTGCCAGTTACAGGAAGAGGAGGGGAACTTGGGATCGATTTGTAAACTCACGGGGAAAGGGCGGGGGAATGGGACTGACTGGATTGGTCTTACAAAGAGCCAGCACGGGCTCGATGGGCAGAATGGCCTCCTTCTGTGCTGTAACCATTCGATGATTCTATGAGGGGAGTCAGAGAGACGGTGAGGGGGATCGGAGACACTGTGAGGCGAATCAGAGAGACCGTGAGGGGAATAAGAGAGACTGTGAGGGGAATCAGAGAGACCGCGAGGGGAATCAGAGAACCCGTGAGGGGAAACGGAGAGACCGCGAGGGGAATCGGAGAGACCGTGAGGGGAATCGGAGAGACCGTGAGGGGAATCAGAAAGACCGTGAGGGGAATCAGAGAGACCGCGAAGGGAATCAGAGACACCGTGAGGGGAATCAGAGAGACCGTGAGCGGAAACAGCTTTGTTCTTGTTTTTATTTTCACACCAGGCAGCATCTTAATGAATGTTTGCTGCACCGTCTCGATTGCCTCAACACAGTGTGGATCCCCACACTGCACACAGTGCTCCGACTGTGGTCTTACTGTCGGTTTATAAAGATTCACCATTTACCCCTCGACCTTGAGATTCCAGCTCGGGACGGACAAACCAAGGAGGAGGGGCAAACTCCCAGCCCTGCCTGAGGGCTCAGAGTGAGGGAGAGCTGAATTTAAAAAGGCTCCATATTCAGAGAGGGTGTGTTCAGATCCCCAGGGGGTAACAGGGGGTTTGGGCCCTGAGGCCTGCCCCCAAAAGCATGCAGGAGGAACCAGCTTTATGTGTCTTACCTGCTCAAGGGAGAGGAGACATGGGAGCCCACATGGTGCACAGACAGACGGGGACATGTTATGTCATTCCATGGGTGCGGTTCCCTGGTCTAGACGGCCGAGGGACAGGTGGAGACGACCCCGATGGGAGAACCCGGAATAAATCTGGAAATAAAAAGTTAGGATCAGGAAAAGTGACCGTGGAGCTGTCGGATTATCGTAAAGACCCAACTGCTTCAGGAACTACCTGTGGGGAACCTGCCGTCCTTCCCCAGTCCGGCCTATACGTGACTCCAGTCCCACACCAACCTGGTTGACCCTTAGCTGCCCTCTGAAGTGGACGAGCAAGATATTCATTTGTATGAAACCACGACCAGCGGTTCAAGATGAAGGCCCACCCCCACCTTCTCAGGGCAACTCGAGACGGGCAATAAATGCCGGCCTTGCCCAGCGGTGCCCCACACCCCAAGAATTAATCAAAGAAACAGAGACTCCTCGACGGCCGGTGGGTAATTTGCTGATCGGGAGTTGTCTCTCCCAGAGACCTGACAATAAGTGTTTCATTTGTCTGGGTTTTGGGAAAGACGCCTCTCCCCACATTGTGATCGAAAACCCTTTGATCTCTGTCAGTCTGCGAGAGGGGGGTCTTTTAACACAGAGCTTTTAGGAGCGGGACGCAGACACCAAGAGAGGCAGTCAGGCTTTTGGAAACAGAAGGCTGCCCAGTCAGGCGGGCAGCCGAGTGCTGCTCGAAGGTTCAGTGAAGACGGGGAACTGCAGAGAGAGAGGTTCTGCAGAGGAGTTATTCTGTTTGGATCAAGATTCCCCTCCCAGGTGGTGGGAGGACAGTGTATTCTCGAGACCCTTTCATCACTCGAATGTGAGCTGGACTGATTGAATGAAGTGACTCTGATTGTCCCTGTTGTTCTGAACATCTCACCCGGCTTTGGAATAAAGCAGCAAACAAATCGAACCAAAGTTCACCTCCTCTCACAGTCACTCCCAGGAACTTTCCTTCATACAGAGCCTTTCACAAACCTCAGGACCTCCCAAAGAGCTTTACAGACAATTCAGGATTTTCTGAAGTGCAGTCACTGATGTAATGTAGGAAAGGCGAGAGCCAATTTGCGCACAGCAAGATCCCACAAACAGCAATGAGATAAAATGACCAGATAATTTGTCATTCAATGATGTTGGTTGAGGGATAAATATTGGCCCTGGACACCGGGGAGAACTTCCCAGCTCTTCTTCGAAATAGTCCCATGGGATCTTTTCCACCCACCTGAGAGGGCAGGCGGGGCCTCGGTTTAACGTCTCACCCGAAGGACGGCACCTCCGACAGTGCAGCTCTCCCTCAGTGAGTGTCAGCTGGGATCAAGTCTCTGGAATGGGGTTTGAACCCACGACCTTTCTGACTCCGAGGCGAGAGTGATCCCCACTGAGCCCAGGCTCAGGAGATCCAGGCGCAGAAGACATGAGTGTGGGGTGGGGATCACAAGGGGGAGATCACTGTTCCATCCCCGGGTCTCACTGTGGGACGAGTCGATCCAGGGCAGCGGGAATCAACTGCCTTAATATTAAGATTCCCAGACTGCTTAACGGGAGTGGAGACCCTGAACCTGAGATGGGATCGATGTCAGACTCGAATTGGAACCCAGGATATGTGATCGAGGTGTTCAAAATGATCAAATGAACAGGCAAGGTCACCGTCAATAGACTGTTTCCATTGGCAGGACGACATGTCCCAATAATGGCATCTAGTGTAGGAGTGAAACACCGTCAGGAACACCATCTGATGTCAGAATAACACACCCGCACTAAACACCATCGAAAGTATTAGTACTATACCTGCAGCAGTAACAGCACCAGGTGTACGTGTATCACACCCACACTAGTAACACCATGTGAAGTATTAGTACTATACCTGCAGCAGTAACAGCACCAGGTGTCCGTGTATCACACCCACACCAGTAACACCATGTGAAGTATTAGTAATATACCTGCAGCAGTAACAGCACCGGGTGTACGTGTATCACACCCACACCAGTAACACCATGTGAAGTATTAGTACTATACCTGCAGCAGTAACAGCACCGGGTGTACGTGTATCACACCCACACCAGTAACACCATGTGAAGTATTAGTACTATACCTGCAGCAGTAACAGCACCAGGTGTCCGTGTATCACACCCACACCAGTAACACTGTATAAAGGAGGGGAGTTGATCTCATTCCCTGTGACGGGCTCTGATCCGAGATCCCCTCACTTGACCTGGGCCACATTCAGCGAAATGTTATTCTAATTGAAATGGATGAAGAGAAACGATGGCCGTACTTACTGAGCCTGAGATTTGATTCCCTGCTGCTGCTGCTCCCCGATACCGGGCACCTCTCGGCCTGCACCATTGCCTCAACATGTGGAGCCAATGACTTGGGCCTGAGGCCTGTCTTGGGTAAAAACCCCAGGGCCACTTGTCACCACACAACTCTGGGCCCAAACCACTGACCTGCTTCTCATCTTTTTCTCAGCTCTTTCTTTCTTTCTCAGCCTTCCTGTTTCTGCTCCTTTTTATTTAATGAGGGGGTGGGGTGGGACGGGGGAGGGGGTGAAGAGGGGCCTCTCCCCCTCAAACACCCTCTGCTTTTCCCCTCCTCCCTTTTCCTGATGGATTGAGGTGATTTTAAAAGGTGTTCAACTGCGGGGCGGAGGAGCCCGAGTGAGTGAAGGTGAGTGAAGGATGGGCTTCGCGAGCTCGGCCTTCAAACCCCAACAGGAAAAGCACGAGGGGCCCGGGGAGAGAGGGAGAGAGAGAGAGAGAGAGGGAGAGAGAGAGAGAGAGAGAGGGAGAGGGAGAGAGGGAGAGGGAGAGAGAGAGAGAGAGGGAGAGGGAGAGAGAGGGAGTGAGAGAGGGAGAGGGGGAGAGAGAGAGAGAGAGCGAGAGGGAGAGAGAGGGAGAGGGAGAGGGCGGGTAAAAAGCCAGGCTGTGATTGGGGGATTGGCGAGCACGAGCGGGGTGGGGGGAGAGAGAGAGAGAGGGAGAGAGAGAGAGGAAGAGGAAGAGACAGGGAGAGGGAGAGGAGGGGGGAGGTTTGTCCCGAACTCAACAGTGGGCGGGGGTCTTTAGCGGGGAGTGGGAAATACCTCAGAGCCCCGGGAAAGAGTGGCTTCAGAAAGTTCCAGTGATTCAAATTCATGTGTGAAGGTTTCGGGAGTGCGGCCAGAATAATGTCCAGTATTAGTCCAATCCCAGCAGCAGTCTGTCTGTCTATCTATTTATCTCTCTATCTCGATATCTATCTAACACTCTTCTGTCTATCTCCACCTCTCTCTCTCTATGTAACACCATCAGATGTCTGAATAACACACCCACACTAGTAACACCATCTATAGTATTGGTCCTATATCTCCAGCAGTCTATCTATCCCCCACTCTGTCTATCTCCATCTCTCTCTCTATATATATTGATATATATATTTATAAAATCTCTCTCTCTGTATACTTGAATCATTTTGTGGAACGTTCCCCATTCCAGTCTCACAGTTTCTCCTCCAGTCTCTGTTCCTGATTTCCAGAGCTGTACAGGGGGCTCAGAACCAGGAGGGGCTCCGTTAGATTTTACTGACCGGCCCCCGAACACAGCTCAGTGGGTTTGCTCACAGAACCGGTCTGCTGCTCCGTTTGAGATAAACAGCAGAAGAGCCTGTTTAGACCGAGGCCTTATCAGCAACACGCAGCGACACACACCCAGAACTAAACTCACCCCGTCAGCAATGATTGATGGAAACCGCACTCAGTGTTTGCTGACTGGGCCGGGTCCACATCCAGCAAATTGTTTCTGAGCTGAAAGTGTTCCCCAGCCTTGGATGCCCCTCCCCTGTGTTTCCCATCCTGTTGCCTCCTTCACTGTTTACCCCACACCTCAGTCAGGCCGTGTTGGGAAGTCTTGCCCAGAACAACCCAAGGCTGCCCCGAGCTCGACTAACCAGCGAGTGATTCATTTTGGTCGGAAGAGTGAGGAGAGGCAACATGAACGAAATGGTCCAATTTTAAAGGGGGTGCAGGAACAGAGAGACCTGGGGGGGGGTGTACACAAATCTTTGAAGGTGGCAGGACAAGTTGAGAAGGCTGTTAAAAAGACAGACGGGATCCTGGGCTTTATAACTCGAGGCATAGAGTACAAAAGCAAGGAAGTTATGCTGAACCTTTATAAAACACTGGTTAGGGCCCCAGCTGGAGTATTGTGACCAATTCTGGGCCCCACACTTTAGGAAGGATGTCAAGGCCTTGGAGAGGGTGCAGAGGAGATTTACTAGAATGGTTCCAGGGATGAGGGGCTTCAGTGATGTGGAGAGACTGGAGAAACTGGGGTTGTTCTCCTGAGAGCAGAGAAGGTTAAGGGGAGATTTGATCGAGGTGTTCAAAATCATGAAGGGTTTTAACAGAGTAAATAAGGTAACCAGAGGACACAGATTTACGGTAATCGGTAAAAGAACCAGAGGGGGAGATGAGGAAACATTTTTTTACGCAGCGAGTTGTGATGATCTGGAATTCACGGCCTGAAAGGGCGGTGGAAGCAGATTCAATAATAACTTTCAAAAGGGAATTGGATAAATACTTGAAGGGGGAAAATTTGCAGGGCTACGGGGGAAAGAGCAGGGGGAGTGGGACTGATTGGATCGCTCGTCCAAAGAGCCAGCACAGGCACGATGGTCCGAATGGCCTCTCCCAGTGCTGTATCATTCTCTGATTCTATGATGTGGTTTAAGGAGTGTGTGTGGAACAGTTCAATGACCGTCCGTTCCCAAGTGTGTTTCCCAAGGGTTCCATTCTGATCTCTCCAGTCGTAGCCAGAGAATCACCTGCAATGGCGTCTCTTCCCACCCCCACACCGTTACCTCTGGAGTCCCCCAAGGATCTACCCTTGGCCCCCTCCCATTTCTCATCTACATGCTGCCCCTCGGTGATATCATCCGAAGACATGACATCAGGTTCCACATGTAAACTGACGATACCCAGCTCGACCTCACCACCACCTCTCGACTCCTTCTATACTCTGGATCGGACCTGTGCTGTACCTGCCCTGGGAGTGTTTGATGGGACAGTGTAGAGGGAGCTTTACTCTGTATCTAACCCGTGCTGTACCTGCCCTGGGAGTGTTTGATGGGACAGTGTAGAGGGAGCTTTACTCTGGAGCAAACCCGTGCCGTACCTGCCCTGGGAGTGTTTGATGGGACAGTGTAGAGGGAGCTTTACGCTGTATCTCACCCGTGCTGTACCTGCCCTGGGAGTGTTTGATGGGACAGTGTAGAGGGAGCTTTACGCTGTATCTCACCCGTGCCGTACCTGCCCTGGGAGTGTTTGATGGGACAGTGTAGAGGGAGCTTTACTCTGTATCTAACCCGTGCTGCATCTGACCTGGGAATGTTTAATGGGGCATTGTAGATGGAGCTTTACTCTATATCTAACACGTACTGTACCTGCCCTGGGAGTGTTTTACGGGACAATGTAGAGGGAGCTTTACTCTGTATCTAACCCGTGCTGCACCTGTCCTGGGATTGTTTGATGGGACAGTGTAGAGGGAGATGTGCTCTGTTTCTAACCCGTGCTGTACCTGCCCTGGGAATGTTTGATGGGTCAGTGCAGAGGGAGCTTTACTTTATATCTAACCCGTGCTGCAACTGCCCTGGGAGTGTATGATGGGTCAGTGTACAGGGAACTTTCCTCTGTATTTAACCCATGCTGTCACTGCCCTGGGAGTGTTTGATGGGACAGTGTTGGGGGAGCTTTACTCTGTATCTCACCCTGTACCTGCCCTGGGAGTGTTTGATGGGACAGTGTAGAGGGAGCTTTACTCCGTATCTAACTCGTGCTGTACCTGCCCTGGGAGTGTTTGATGGGACAGTGTAGAGGGAGCTTTACTCTGTATCTAACCCGTGCTGTTGCTTCCCTGGGACAATTTGATGTTTGTAAACAATTTTACAACACCAAGTTACAGTCCAACAATTTTATTTTAAAATCCACAAGCTTTCGGAGGCTTCCTCCCTCCTCAGGTGAATGTGGGACTGAAATCACATTCACCTGAGGAAGGAGGAAGCCTCCGAAAGCTTGTGGATTTTAAAATAAAATTGTAGGACTGCAACTTGGTGTTGTAAAATTGTTTACAATTTTCAACCCCAGTCCATCACCGGCATCTCCACATCACAATTTGACGGGACAGAGTCGCGGGAGCTTCTCTGTATCTGACCCGTGCTGCACCTGCCCTGGGAGTGTTTGATGGGACAGTGTAGAGGGAGCTTTACTCTGTATCTAACTCGTGCTGTACCTGCCCTGAGAGTGTTTGACGGGACAGTGTAGAGGGAGCTTTACTCTGTATCTAACTCGTGCTGTACCTGCCCTGGGAGTGTTTGATGGGACAGTGTCGAGGGAGCTTTACTCTGTATCTCACCCGTGCTGCACCTGCCCTGGGAGTGTTTGATGGGACAGTGTAGAGGGAGATTTGCTCTGTATCTAACCCGTGCTGTTCCTGCCCTGGGAGTGTTTGATGGGACAGTGTAGAGGGAGCTTTACTCTGTATCTAACCCGTGCTGTTCCTGCCCTGGGAGTGTTTGATGGGACAGTGTAGAGGGAGCTTTACTCTGTATCTAATTCGTGCTGTACCTGCCCTGGGAGTGTTTGATGGGACAGTGTAGAGGGAGCTTTACTCTGTATCTCACCCGTGCTGTACCTGCCCTGGGAGTGTTTGATGGGACAGTGTAGAGGGAGCTTTACTCTGGATCTAACCCGTGCTGGACCTGCCCTGGGAGTGTTTGATGGGACAGTGTAGAGGGAGCTTTACTCTGTATCTAACCCGTGCTGTACCTGCCCTGGGAGTGTTTGATGGGACAGTGTTGAGGGAGTGGATGAAATGTGTAATATTTGCTTGATGTGTAACAGACAACTGGCAGGTTTAGGTGTTGGAATTAACCCTGAATGAAAGCTTGAGAAGCTTCTCACTCTCCAGCCCTTGGTTTACTCGAAGCACAGTGACTATTTGTTATTACCAGTTGACAGATGTTCGAAACTCAACGATAACATCAAGTCTGGTTGCTTCTCCTTCCACTTCCTCTCAGATTTCACAGCCAGGCTTATTCTGAGCAGGGGGACCTCCCACAGGGACCTTGTTGCTAAAAAGAATAAGCAGGCGGCTTTAGATATGGAAATACAGTTGTGATTTTGTCCATTGCACCAATAAACAGGTTTATATTTACTGAAAGGAGCCAGACTCTCAGAACAAAAACTTTATTGAAATTTTAAAATATACTTTATTTTATAGAATTTAAAGATACTCAGTTCAATGCAAATATCACAATTCCAAACCAGTACAATTCAAACTAATACAATACAGATCGTACACAATACGATCCCAATGTTACAATTCAAACACAGTCCATTTCTTATGATTCATGGTGTACGATACAGGGTGGGGTGGCCTCACACGGTGGCCTCTCCCCATACAGCCGTTGCGTAGGCCGCACCTCGCCTCAGTGCATCCCGCAGCACGTACTCCTGGACCTTGGAGTGTGCCAGTCGGCAACACTCGGTCGTGGACAGCTCCTTCAGCTGGAAGGCCAGCAGGTTTCGGACGGGCCAAAGGGCCTCCTTCACCGAGTTAATGGTCTTCCAGCCGCAGGTGCGGATAAGAAATTGGGTTATTGTGCAGCAAATTTTACTCTTCACAGTGTGAGGGTGTTGGTCAGTTTATCAAAATAACGGACCGGAGAATTCAACATAAACACAGTTACAGTGTGGGAATACACAGAGTGAGGGAACTGTACATAAACACAGTTACAGTGTGGGAATACACAGAGTGAGGGAACTGTACATAAACACAGTTACAGTGTGGGAATACACAGAGTGAGGGAACTGTACATTAACACAGTTACAGTGTGGGAATACACAGAGTGAGGGAATTGTACATAAACACAGTTACAGTGTGGGAATACACAGAGTGAGGGAACTGTACATAAACACAGTTACAGTGTGGGAATACACAGAGTGAGGGAACTGTACATAAACACAGTTACAGTGTGGGAATACACAGAGTGAGGGAATTGTACATAAACACAGTTACAGTGTGGGAATAAACAGAGTGAGGGAATTGTACATAAACACAGTTACAGTGTGGGAATACACAGAGTGAGGGAATTGTACATAAACACAGTTACAGTGTGGGAATAAACAGAGTGAGGGAACTGTACATAAACACAGTTACAGTGTGGGAATACACAGAGTGAGGGAATTGTACATAAACACAGTTACAGTGTGGGAATAAACAGAGTGAGGGAATTGTACATAAACACAGTTACAGTGTGGGAATACACAGAGTGAGGGAATTGTACATAAACACAGTTACAGTGTGGGAATAAACAGAGTGAGGGAACTGTACATAAACACAGTTACAGTGTGGGAATACACAGAGTGAGGGAATTGTACATAAACACAGTTACAGTGTGGGAATAAACAGAGTGAGGGAACTGTACATAAACACAGTTACAGTGTGGGAATACACAGAGTGAGGGAACTGTACATAAACACAGTTACAGTGTGGGAATACACAGAGTGAGGGAACTGTACATAAACACAGTTACAGTGTGGGAATACACAGAGTGAGGGAACTGTTCATAAACACAGTTACAGTGTGGGAATACACAGAGTGAGGGAACTGTACATAAACACAGTTACAGTGTGGGAATACACAGAGTGAGGGAACTGTTCATAAACACAGTTACAGTGTGGGAATACACAGAGTGAGGGAACTGTACATAAACACAGTTACAGTGTGGGAATACACAGAGTGAGGGAACTGTACATAAACACAGTTGCAGTGTGGGAATACACAGAGTGAGGGAACTGTTCATAAACACAGTTACAGTGTGGGACTGTACACAGAGTGAGGGAACTGTACATAAACACAGTTACAGTGTGGGAATACACAGAGTGAGGGAACTGTACATAAACACAGTTACAGTGTGGGAATACACAGAGTGAGGGAACTGTATATAAACACAGTTACAGTGTGGGACTGTAAACAGAGTGAGGGAATTTAATACAAAGTCATTTCCTGTCCCTTTCCTATCTTGTATCCCTCTCCAAGGTCTCCTCTCAGACACTTCACATCCACTCTCAAAAGCCCAAGTCTCTCCAGTCTTTCCTCATTACTCAGACCCGCCCCTGATACTGGGGAGCTGCCTCGAGACTCTTCTCTGTGCTGCCTCCAGCAGTCGATTGTCTCCCTGGTATCTCGGTGACCAGAAATTGACCCAGTCCTCAAGGTGCAGTCTGACCAGAACTGGCCCCAGTCCTCAAGGTGCAGTCTGACCAGAACTGGACCCAGTCCTCAAGGTGCAGTCTGACCAGAACTGGACCCAGTCCTCAAGGTGCAGTCTGACCAGAACTGGACCCAGTCCTCAAGGTGCAGTCTGACCAGAACTGGACCCAGTCCTCAAGTTGTAGAATGAATGAGGTTTGATTTTTTATTCTCAAATTTTACATTATTTCTGAAAATTTACGGATACAGAGAGAGAGAGAGGGAGAGAATTCGAGTGAGAGAGAGAGGCAGCAGGAGAGAGAGAGCGAGAGTGAGTGAGAGCGAGAAGCGGACAGTGAGGACGACAGAGTGAAAAAGACTAGAGAGTGAGAAAGACAGAGGGAGTGAGAGAGAGAGAGAATGAACGAGACAGAGTGAGAGAGACAGAGAGAGTGAGAGAGACAGAGGGAGTGAGAGATTTTATTTATAAAATCCCCTTCACATCCTCGAGGTGTCGGAAATCTCCTCACTGTCAATGAGCAACTAACTGTTTCACCGAATCCCGGCCCTTTCTCTGTCTGTCCCACACTAATCCCACTGCCCCACCTGCTCCCCATAGCCCCGTATCAATCCGGAGCTAATCCCACTGCCCCACCCTCTCCCCAGAGCCCTGTGTCAATCTCACACTAATCCCACTGCCCCACTCTCTCCCCATAGTCCAGTATCAATCTCACACTAATCCCACTGCCCCACTCTCTCCCCATACTCCTGTATCAATCTCACACTAATCCCACTGCCCCACTCTCTCCCCATACTCCTGTATCAATCTCACACTAATCCCACTGCCCCACCTGCTCCCCATAGCCCCGTATCAATCCGGAGCTAATCCCACTGCCCCACCCTCTCCCCAGAGCCCTGTGTCAATCTCACACTAATCCCACTGCCCCACTCTCTCCCCATAGTCCTGTATCAATCTCACACTAATCCCACTGCCCCACTCTCTCCCCAGAGCCCTGTGTCAATCTCACACTAATCCCACTGCCCCACTCTCTCCCCATACTCCTGTATCAATCTCACACTAATCCCACTGCCCCACTCTCTCCCCATAGTCCAGTATCAATCTCACACTAATCCCACTGCCCCACTCTCTCCCCATAGTCCAGTATCAATCTCACACTAATCCCACTGCCCCACCCTCTCCCCAGAGCCCTGTGTCAATCTCACACTAATCCCACTCCCCCACTCTCTCCCCATACTCCTGTATCAATCTCACACTAATCCCACTGCCCCACCCTCTCCCCAGAGCCCTCTGTCAATATCACACTAATCCCACTGCCCCACTCTCTCCCCATACTCCTGTATCAATCTCACACTAATCCCACTGCCCCACTCTCTCCCCATAGTCCTGTATCAATATCACACTAATCCCACTGCCCCACAATCTCCCCATCGTCCTGTATCAATCTCACACTAATCCCACTGCCCCATTCTCTCCCCATACTCCTGTATCAATCCCAGACTAATCCCACTGCCCCACAATCTCCCCATCGTCCCGTATCAATATCACACTAATCCCACTGCCCCACTCTCTCTCCAGTCCTCAAGTTGCAGTCTTCCCAGTGCATGGACCCAGTCCTCAAGGTGCAGTCTTCCCAGTGCATGGACCCAGTCCTCAAGATGCAGTCTGACCAGAACTGGACCCAGTCCTCAAGGTGCAGTCTGACCAGAACTGGACCCAGTCCTCAAGGTGCATTCCCACCAAAACTGGACCAGGTCCTCAAGATGTAGTCCGACCAGAAGTGGACCCAGTCCTCAAGGTGCAGTCTGACTAGAACTGGACCCAATCCTCAAGGTGCAGTCTGACCATAACTGGACCCAGTCCTCAAGGTGCACTCCGACCAGAACTGGACCCAGTCCTCAAGGTGCAGTCTGACCAGAACTGGACCCAGTCCTCAAGGTGCAGTCTGACCAGAACTGGACCCAGTCCTCAAGGTGCAGTCTGACCAGAACTGGACCCAGTCCTCAAGGTGCAGTCCGACCAGAACTGGACCCAGTCCTCAAGGTGCAGTCTGACCAGAACTGGACCCAGTCCTCAAGGTGCAGTCTGACCAGAAGTGGACCCAGTCCTCAAGGTGCAGTCTGACCAGATATGGACCCTGTCCTCAAGGTGCAGTCTGACTCGAACTGGACCCAGTCCTCAAGGTGCAGTCTGACCAGAACTGCACCCCGTCCTCAAGGTGCAGTCCGACCAGAACTGGACCCAGTCCTCAAGGTGCAGTCTGACCAGAACTGGACCCAGTCCTCAAGGTGCAGTCTGACCAGAACTGGACCCTGTCCTCAAGGTGCAGTCTGACCATAACTGGACCCAGTCCTCAAGGTGCAGTCCGACCAGAACTGGACCCAGTCCTCAAGGTGCAGTCTGACCAGAACTGGACCCAGTCCTCAAGGTGCAGTCCGACCAGAAGTGGACCCAGTCCTCAAGGTGCAGTCTGACCAGAAGTGGATCAAGTCCTCAAGGTGCAGTCTGACCAGATATGGACCCTGTCCTCAAGGTGCAGTCTGACCAGAACTGGACCCAGTCCTCAAGGTGCAGTCTGACCAGAACTGGACCCAGTCCTCAAGGTGCAGTCCGACCAGAAGTGGACCCAGTCCTCAAGGTGCAGTCCGACCAGAACTGGACCCAGTCCTCAAGGTGCAGTCTGACCAGAACTGGACCCAGTCCTCAAGGTGCAGTCCGACCAGAAGTGGACCCAGTCCTCAAGGTGCAGTCTGACCAGAACTGGACCCAGTCCTCAAGGTGCATTCCCACCAAAACTGGACCAGGTCCTCAAGATGTAGTCCGACCAGAAGTGGACCCAGTCCTCAAGGTGCAGTCTGACTAGAACTGGACCCAATCCTCAAGGTGCAGTCTGACCATAACTGGACCCAGTCCTCAAGGTGCACTCCGACCAGAACTGGACCCAGTCCTCAAGGTGCAGTCTGACCAGAACTGGACCCAGTCCTCAAGGTGCAGTCTGACCAGAACTGGACCCAGTCCTCAAGGTGCAGTCCGACCAGAACTGGACCCAGTCCTCAAGGTGCAGTCTGACCAGAACTGGACCCAGTCCTCAAGGTGCAGTCTGACCAGAAGTGGACCCAGTCCTCAAGGTGCAGTCTGACCAGATATGGACCCTGTCCTCAAGGTGCAGTCTGACTCGAACTGGACCCAGTCCTCAAGGTGCAGTCTGACCAGAACTGCACCCCGTCCTCAAGGTGCAGTCCGACCAGAACTGGACCCAGTCCTCAAGGTGCAGTCTGACCAGAACTGGACCCAGTCCTCAAGGTGCAGTCTGACCAGAACTGGACCCTGTCCTCAAGGTGCAGTCTGACCATAACTGGACCCAGTCCTCAAGGTGCAGTCCGACCAGAACTGGACCCAGTCCTCAAGGTGCAGTCTGACCAGAACTGGACCCAGTCCTCAAGGTGCAGTCCGACCAGAAGTGGACCCAGTCCTCAAGGTGCAGTCTGACCAGAAGTGGATCAAGTCCTCAAGGTGCAGTCTGACCAGATATGGACCCTGTCCTCAAGGTGCAGTCTGACCAGAACTGGACCCAGTCCTCAAGGTGCAGTCTGACCAGAACTGGACCCAGTCCTCAAGGTGCAGTCCGACCAGAAGTGGACCCAGTCCTCAAGGTGCAGTCCGACCAGAACTGGACCCAGTCCTCAAGGTGCAGTCTGACCAGAACTGGACCCAGTCCTCAAGGTGCAGTCCGACCAGAAGTGGACCCAGTCCTCAAGGTGCAGTCTGACCAGAACTGGACCCAGTCCTCAAGGTGCAGTCTGACCAGAAGTGGACCCAGTCCTCAAGGTGCAGTCTGACCAGATATGGACCCTGTCCTCAAGGTGCAGTCTGACTCGAACTGGACCCAGTCCTCAAGGTGCAGTCTGACCAGAACTGGACCCAGTCCTCAAGGTGCAGTCTGACCAGAACTGCACCCCGTCCTCAAGGTGCAGTCCGACCAGAACTGGACCCAGTCCTCAAGGCGCAGTCTGACCAGAACTGGACCCACTGCTCAAGGTGCAGTCAGACCCGAACTGGACCCAGTCCTCAAGGTGCAGTCTGACCAGAACTGGACCCAGTCCTCAAGGTGCAGTCCGACCAGAAGTGGACCCAGTCCTCAAGGTGCAGTCTGACCAGAATTGGACCCAGTCCTCAAGGTGCAGTCAGACCCGAACTGGACCCAGTCCTCAAGGTGCAGTCTGACCAGAACTGGACCCAGTCCTCAAGGTGCAGTCTGACCAGATATGGACCCTGTCCTCAAGGTGCAGTCTGACCAGAACTGGACCCAGTCCTCAAGGTGCAGTCTGACCAGAACTGGACCCAGTCCTCAAGGTGCAGTCCGACCAGAAGTGGACCCAGTCCTCAAGGTGCAGTCTGACCAGAAGTGGATCAAGTCCTCAAGGTGCAGTCTGACCAGATATGGACCCTGTCCTCAAGGTGCAGTCTGACTCGAACTGGACCCAGTCCTCAAGGTGCAGTCTGACCAGAACTGCACCCCGTCCTCAAGGTGCAGTCCGACCAGAACTGGACCCAGTCCTCAAGGTGCAGTCTGACCAGAACTGCACCCCGTCCTCAAGGTGCAGTCCGACCAGAACTGGACCCAGTCCTCAAGGTGCAGTCTGACCAGAACTGGACCCACTGCTCAAGGTGCAGTCAGACCCGAACTGGACCCAGTCCTCAAGGTGCAGTCTGACCAGAACTGGACCCAGTCCTCAAGGTGCAGTCCGACCAGAAGTGGACCCAGTCCTCAAGGTGCAGTCTGACCAGAACTGGACCCAGTCCTCAAGGTGCAGTCAGACCCGAACTGGACCCAGTCCTCAAGGTGCAGTCTGACCAGAACTGGACCCAGTCCTCAAGGTGCAGTCTGACCAGAACTGGACCCAGTCCTCAAGGTGTAGAATGAATGAGGTTGATTTTTCTCCCAAATTTTACTTTATTTCATAAATTTTTTTGGATACCCACAGACAGAGAGAGAATTTGAGTGAGAGATGCAGCAGGAGAGAGAGCGAGAGTGAGAGAGATACAGAAGCAGACAGTGAGGGGGACAGAATGAAAATGATAGAGAGAGTGAGAGAGACAGAGGGAATGAGAGAATGAGAGAGAGTGTGAGAGACGGAGAGAGACCGAGAGACAGAGAGGGTGAGAAAGAGACTAAGAGAGATTGGGAAACAGAGAGAGTGAGACAAAGATACAAAGAGAGAGTGTGAGAGATTGTGAGAGTGAGAGAGACAGAGAGAGTGAGAGAAAGAGACAAACGTCGGCAGACAGAGGGAGAGACAGTACGATATTTATAAAATCCCCTTCACATTCTCTCGATGTCGGAAAGCTCCTCACTGTCAATGAGTTACGAACTGTTTAACCCATTCCCTGGCCTTCCTCTGTCCGCCTCTTTTCGAGGCAGACAGACCCAGTTGAAGAGCTCCCACTGGCTCAGGCCCCTCTGTCGCAGGGGGCTCCTCCTGTGCTGTCATTTCACTGACACCCCCAGCAGCCCCTCGACATCTGGTGCTATTACACCGACACCCAGTGGCCCACGGTTATTATCACAAGGAACCAGCTGCCTTTAGTGTGGCTTCTGCAGTATGTAAGAATATTTACAGGGAGATCCAGAGACTGGCCCAATATTTCCAGGAGGACCCATAGACTTGCCAATATTGACCGGGGTATCCAGAGATTGCCCCAATATTCACAGGGTGGTCTCCACACTGACTTGTAAAATGGTTCAGTTTCCATCTCTGATCGTAAACCCAACCCTTGAGAAGTGGGGAGAAACTCTCTGAAATTAAAGGATTTCACTCAGAAATAATCTGTAGCGTACCTGTTATCAATAATCTGTATTGAGTGGAATGCAATGAGGCACCCTCGAGTGTCATGAACTGTAATTATGTCCAATGTCTTCATTGAACTGTACTTGATGTAACCTGTAAATTGTATGATCTGTATTGTGTACGTTTGGAATGTGATATGACAACTGTATTGTATGCATTGCAGCAAATTTTATGAATGAAGTATTTTTTTTGAACAAAAAAATCTGCAGTCTGTAAATGAAACTGTTCTCCCTTCACATCAGTGCTGTCAGACTGAGGGTCTCATAGTTTCTGCTCTTCCAAATATTTATTAAAATAATACACTGGGCTTTGGGCTTTCAATCTGTGTAATATTTGGTTAAATATATGTTGTGATATAAAAAGTGTGGGGTTTAAAGTTGTTCAAACTGAATCTGTTTGTTCAGTGACTGTAATTAATGTCAGTCTCCATGGGCCCTAATTGTGTCACTGGAGTGTTTCTCTCTGCTAGAAATAAGCGACTCCTTTCACCGTGTTATCACAGAGTGTCAGTGGGAGCATCACCTCCGGCACTAACAGGGATCAGAGAGAGGGAAAGAATAGATCGGGATCGGCAATGGATCAGAATCTGGGAAGGATAGATTGGAATGTTACAACACTGGGTCGTAATCTGGGAAGGATAGATTGTAATGTTACAACACTGGGTCGTAATCTGGGAAGGATAGATTGTAATGTTACAACACTGGGTCGTAACCTGGGAAGGATAGTTCACCGCAGTCCATTCTGGATGATTCAATATCTGTTTGAAGATTATGATTCAATACCATTAAGCAATCGGATAAGTTATGTGCTTATGGGGATACAAGTAATTTACTATCCCCTCCTCGCTGCTGTCGGTGTCACTGGTAAGCCTCAAAACCCAGTTATTAATTCTATAAAGCATATTTCAATTGATTATTATTCTTGTCATTTAAAAGTCCCACACTTGCCTCTGTTGGAGATCCTGGTAAGTCTCTATTTCCAGTTATTAATTCTAGAAAGCATATTTCAATGGATTATTATTCTTGTCATTTAAAAGTCCCACACTTGCCTCTGTTGGAGATCCTGGGAAGTCTCAATCTCCAGTTATTAATTCTATAAACCATATTTCACTGTATTATTATTCTTGTTATTTTAAGGTCCCACACTTGCCTCTATTGGAGATCCTGGGAAGTCTCCATATCCAGTTATTAATTCTATAAACCATATTTCAGTGTATTACTGCCCTGGTCATTTCCTGACCCACACTCGCTGCTGTTCGAGTTGATTGTAAGTCTCTATATTCAGCTTAAAAATTAGAGGGGATCCCCGGGATGGGAGATAAAATTATAGGGGGACCGGGGATGGTAAAAATATGTTCATGGGAATCATCAGTTTGTGAGATTTAAGATTTAGAGGAGTTCCAGAGAAGGTACTAATGTTCACAGAGAGATCTAGAGATTGTACTCATATTTAAAAGGGATCCAGAGATTGTAATAATATTTACAGGTAATCCAGAGATTGTACTAATATTTACAGGGGATCCAGAGATTGTACTAATATTTAAAGGTGATCCAGAGACTGCACTAATATTTACAGGGGATCCAGAGATTGTACTAATATTTACAGGGGATCCAGAGATTGTCCTAATATTTACAGGTGATCCAGAGACTGCACTAATATTTACAGGAGATCCAGAGATTGTACTAATATTTACAGGTGATCCAGAGACTGCACTAATATTTACAGGGGATCCAGAGATTGTACTAATATTTACAGGGGATCCAGAAATTGTACTAATATTTACAGGTGATCCAGAGATTGTACGAATAGTTACAGGGGATCCAGAGATTGTACTAATATTTACAGGGGATCCAGAGATTGTATTAATATTTACAGAGTATCGACAGAGTGTACTAATATTTACAGGGGATCCAGAGATTGTACCAATATTTACAGGGGATCCAGAGACTGTACTAATATTTACAGGAGATCCAGAGATTACACCAATATTTACAGAGGATCCAGAGATTGTACTAATATTTACAGGGGAGCCAGAGATTGCATTAATATTTACAGGGGATGCAGTGATTGTACCAATATTTACAGTGGATCCAGAGATTGTACTAATATTTACAGGGGAGCCAGAGATAGCATTAATATTTACAGGGGATGCAGTGATTGTACCAATATTTACAGTGGATCCAGAGATTGTACTAATATTAATAGGGGTTCCAGAGAATGTAGTAATATTTACAGGGGATCCAGAGATTGTACTAATATTTACAGGGGATCCAGAGATTGTACTAATATTTACAGTGGATCCAGAGATTGTACAGATATTAACCGGTGATGTTGAGATTCTTCTAACATTTACAGGGGATTCAGAAATTGTACGAATATTTATGGGGGAGCCAGAGATTGCACGAATATTTACAGGTGATCCAGAGATTGTACTAATATTGACAGGGGTTACAGAGATTGTACTAATATTTACAGGGGTTCCAGAGATTGTACTAATATTAATAGCTGATTCAGAGATTGTACTAATATTTACAGGGGATCCAGAGATTGTACGAATATTTACAGGGGATCCAGAGATTATACTAATATTTACAGGGGATCCAGAGATTGTATTAATATTTACAGGGGTTCCAGAGATTGTACTAATATTAATAGCTGATTCAGAGATTGTACTAATATTTACAGGGGTTCCAGAGATTGTACTAATATTAATAGCTGATTCAGAGATTGTACTAATATTTACAGGGGATCCAGAGATTGTACTAATATTTACAGGGGATCCAGAGATTGTACTAATATTTACAGGAGATCCAGAGATTGTACGAATATTTATAGGGGATCCAGAGATTGTACTAATATTTACAGGGGATCCAGAGATTGTACTAATATTTACAGGTGATCCAGAGATTGTACGAATAGTTGCAGGGGATCCAGAGATTGTACTAATATTTACAGGGGATCCAAAGAATGTACTAATATTTACAGGGGATCCAGAGATTACACTAATATTTACAGAGGATCCAGAGATTGTACTAATATTTACAGGGGAGCCAGAGATTGCATTAATATTTACAGGGGATGCAGTGATTGTACTAATATTAATAGGGATCCAGAGAATGTACTAATATTTACAGGGGATCCAGAGATTGTACTAATATTTACAGTGGATCCAGAGATTGTACTAATATTAATAGGGATCCAGAGAATGTACTAATATTTACAGGGGATCCAGAGATTGTACTAATATTAATAGGGATCCAGAGATTGTACTAATATTTACAGTGGATCCAGAGATTGTACTAATATTTACAGGGGATCCAGAGAATGTACTAATATTTACAGGGGATCCAGAGATTGTACAGATATTAACCGGTGATGTTGAGATTCTTCTAACATTTACAGGGGATCCAGAGATTGTACTAATATTGACAGGGGTTACAGAGATTGTACGAATAGTAATAGCTGATTCAGAGATTGTACTAATATTTACAGGGGATCCAGAGATTGCACTAATATTTAAAGGTGACCCAGAGATTGTACTAATATTGACAGGGAATCCCGAGATTGTACTAATATTTACAGGAGATCCAGAGATTGTACGAATAAATACAGGGGATCCAGAGATTGTACTAATTTTTAGAGGTGACCCAGAGATTGTACAAATATTTACAGAGAGGTCCAGTGATTGTACTGATATTTAGAGGGGATCCAGAGATTGTACTAATATTTACAGGGGAGCCAGAGATTGTACGAATATTTACAGGGGATCCAGAGATTGTACTAATATTAACAGGTGATCCAGAGATTGTATTAATATTTACAGGGGATCTAGTGATTGTACTAATATTTACAGAGAGTTCCAGAGATTGTATTAATATTTACTGGGGTTCCAGAGATTGTACTAATATTGACAGGGGATCCAGAGATTGTACGAATATTTACAGAGGATCCAGAGATTGTACTAATATTTACAGGGGATCCAGAGATTGCATTAATATTTACAGGGGATCTAGTGATTGTACTAATATTTACCGAGAGTTCCAGAGATTGTATTAATATTTACTGGGGTTCCAGAGATTGTACTAATATTGACAGGGGATCCAGAGATTGTACAAATATTTACAGAGGATGCAGAGATTGTTCTAATATTGGCAGGGGATCCAGAGATTGTACTAATATTTAGAGGGGAGCCAGAGATTGCATAAAAATTTTCAGGCGATCCAGAGATTGTACCAATATTTACAGAGGATCCAGAGATTGTACTAATATTTACAGGAGATCCAGAGATTGCACTTATAATTACAGTGGATCCAGAGATTATACTAATATTTAAAGAGGATCCAGAGATTATACTTATTTTGACAGGGGATCCAGAGATTGTACGAATATTACAGGGGATCCAGAGATTGCACTAATATTTACAGAGGATCCAGAGATTGTACTAATATTTACAGAGGATCCAGAGATTGTACTAATATTAACAGGGGATCCAGAGATTGTATTAACGTTCACAGGGGATCCAGAGATTGTACTAATATTTACAGGGGATCCAGAGATTGTACTAATATTTACAGGGGATCCAGAGATTGCATTAATATTTTCAGGGGATCCAGAGATTGTACTAATATTTACAGGGGATCCAGAGATTGTACTAATAATTACAGGGGATCCAGAGATTCTACTAATATTGACAGGGGATCCAGAGATTGTACTAATATTTACAGAGGATCTAGAGATTGTACTAATATTGACAGGGGATCCAGAGATTATACTAATATTCACAGAGGATCTAGAGATTGTACTAATTATGACAGGGGATCCAGAGATTACACTAATATTTACAGAGGATCCAGAGATTGTACCAATATTTACAGGGAAGCCAGAGATTGCAGTAATATTTTCAGGGGATCCAGAGATTGTACTAATATTTACAGAGGATCCAGAGATTGTACCAATATTTCCAGGAGATCCAGAGATTGCACTAATATTTACAGAGGATCCACAGATTATACTAATATTTACAGAGGATCCAGAGCTTATACTAATTTTGACAGGGGATCCAGACATTGTACGAATATTACAGGGGATCCAGAGATTGGACTAATATTTACAGGGGATCCAGAGATTTTACAAATATTAACAGGGGATCCAGAGATTGTGCTAATATTTACAGGGGTTCCAGAGATTGTACTGATATTTACAGAGGATCCAGAGATTGTACTAATATTAACAGGGGATCCAGAGATTGTACTAATATTTCCAGGGGATCCAGAGATTGTACTAATATTTAAGGAGGATCCAGAGATTGCATTAATATTTTAAGAGGTCCAGTGATTGTACTGATATTTAGAGGGGATCCAGAGATTGTACTAATATTTGCAGGTAATCCAGAGATTGTACTAATATTGACAGCGGATCCAGAGATTGTACTAATATTTGCAGGGGATCCAGAGATTGTGCCAATATTTACAGGGGATCCAGAGATTGTACTAATATTTACAGGGGATCCAGCGATTGTGCCAATATTTACAGGGGATCCAGAGATTGTAATAATATTTGCAGTGGATCCAGAGATTGTACCAATATTTACATGGGAGCTAGAGATTGCATTAATATTTTAAGAGGATCCAGAGATTGTACTGATATTTACAGGGGATCCAGAGATTGTAGTAATATTTGCAGGGGAGCCAGAGATTGCATTAATATTTTCTGGGGATCCCGATATTGTACTAATATTTACAGAGGATCCAGAGATTGTACTAATATTTACAGGGGATCCAGAGATTGTACCAATATTTACAGGGGATCCGGAGATTGTACCAATACTTAAAGGGGAGCCAGAGATTGCATTAATATTTTCAGGGGATCCAGAGATTGTACTAATATTTACAGAGGATCCAGAGATTATACCAATTTTGACAGGGGATCCAGAGATTGTACTAATATTTACAGAGAGTTCCAGTGATTGTCCTAATATTTACTCAAGATCCAGAGATTGCACTAATATTTACAGTGGATCCAGAGATTGTACCAATATTTACAGTGGCTCCAGAGATTTTATTGATATTTACAGGGGATCCAGAGATTGTACCAATATTTACAGTTGATCCAGAGATTGTACAAATATTAACAGGTGATCCAGAGATTGTACTAATATTTACAGTGGATCCAGAGATTTTATTGATATTTACAGGGGATCCAGAAATTGTACTAATATTTACAGGAGATCCAGAGATTGCACTAATATTTACAGGGGATCCAGAGATTACACTAATATTTACAGTGGATCCAGAGATTATACTAATTTTGACAGGGGATCCAGAGATTGTACGAATATTACAGGGGATCCAGAGTTTGTACTAAAATTTACAGAGGATCCAGAGATTGTACTAATATTTACAGGGGATCCAGAGATTGTATTAATAATTACAGCGGATCCAGAGATTGTACTAATATTTACAGGGGAGCCAGAGATTGCATTAATATTTTCAGGGGATCCAGAGATTGTACTAATATTTCCAGGAGATCCAGAGATTGCACTAATATTTACAGAGGATCCACAGATTATACTAATATTTACAGAGGATCCAGAGCTTATACTAATTTTGACAGAGGATCCAGACATTGTACGAATATGACAGGGGATCCAGAGATTGGACTAATATTTACAGGGGATCCAGAGATTTTACTAATATTAACAGGGGATCCAGAGATTGTGCTAATATTTACAGGAGATCCAGAGATTGTACTAATATTTACAGTGGATCCAGACATTGTACTAATATTTACAGGAGATCCAGAGATTGTACGAATATTTACAGTGGATCCAGAGATTGCACTAATATTTACAGAGAGTTCCAGTGATTGTACTAATATTTACAGGTGATCCAGAGATTGTACTCATCTTTACAAGTGATCCAAAGATTGTACTAATATTTACAGGGGATCCAGTGATTGTACTAATATTTACAGGGGATCCAGAGAATGTACTAATATTTACAGGAGTTCCAGAGATTGTACTAATATTTACAGTGGATCCAGAAATTGTACTAATATTTACAGGGGATCCAGAGATTGTACTAATATTCACAGGGGATCCAGAGATTGAATTAATATTTACAGGGTATCCAGTGATTCTACTAATATTCCAGGGGATCCAGAGAATGCACTAATATTTACAGGGGATCCAGAGATTGTACTAATATTAATAGGGATCCAGAGATTGTACTAATATTTACAGTGGATCCAGAGATTGTACTAATATTTACAGGGGATCCAGAGAATGTACTAATATTTACAGGGGATCCAGAGATTGTACAGATATTAACCGGTGATGTTGAGATTCTTCTAACATTTACAGGGGATCCAGAGATTGTACTAATATTGACAGGGGTTACAGAGATTGTACGAATAGTAATAGCTGATTCAGAGATTGTACTAATATTTACAGGGGATCCAGAGATTGCACTAATATTTAAAGGTGACCCAGAGATTGTACTAATATTGACAGGGAATCCCGAGATTGTACTAATATTTACAGGAGATCCAGAGATTGTACGAATAAATACAGGGGATCCAGAGATTGTACTAATTTTTAGAGGTGACCCAGAGATTGTACAAATATTTACAGAGAGGTCCAGTGATTGTACTGATATTTAGAGGGGATCCAGAGATTGTACTAATATTTACAGGGGAGCCAGAGATTGTACGAATATTTACAGGGGATCCAGAGATTGTACTAATATTAACAGGTGATCCAGAGATTGTATTAATATTTACAGGGGATCTAGTGATTGTACTAATATTTACAGAGAGTTCCAGAGATTGTATTAATATTTACTGGGGTTCCAGAGATTGTACTAATATTGACAGGGGATCCAGAGATTGTACGAATATTTACAGAGGATCCAGAGATTGTACTAATATTTACAGGGGATCCAGAGATTGCATTAATATTTACAGGGGATCTAGTGATTGTACTAATATTTACCGAGAGTTCCAGAGATTGTATTAATATTTACTGGGGTTCCAGAGATTGTACTAATATTGACAGGGGATCCAGAGATTGTACAAATATTTACAGAGGATGCAGAGATTGTTCTAATATTGGCAGGGGATCCAGAGATTGTACTAATATTTAGAGGGGAGCCAGAGATTGCATAAAAATTTTCAGGCGATCCAGAGATTGTACCAATATTTACAGAGGATCCAGAGATTGTACTAATATTTACAGGAGATCCAGAGATTGCACTTATAATTACAGTGGATCCAGAGATTATACTAATATTTAAAGAGGATCCAGAGATTATACTTATTTTGACAGGGGATCCAGAGATTGTACGAATATTACAGGGGATCCAGAGATTGCACTAATATTTACAGAGGATCCAGAGATTGTACTAATATTTACAGAGGATCCAGAGATTGTACTAATATTAACAGGGGATCCAGAGATTGTATTAACGTTCACAGGGGATCCAGAGATTGTACTAATATTTACAGGGGATCCAGAGATTGTACTAATATTTACAGGGGATCCAGAGATTGCATTAATATTTTCAGGGGATCTAGAGATTGTACTAATATTTACAGGGGATCCAGAGATTGTACTAATAATTACAGGGGATCCAGATATTCTACTAATATTGACAGGGGATCCAGAGATTGTACTAATATTTACAGAGGATCTAGAGATTGTACTAATATTGACAGGGGATCCAGAGATTATACTAATATTCACAGAGGATCTAGAGATTGTACTAATTATGACAGGGGATCCAGAGATTACACTAATATTTACAGAGGATCCAGAGATTGTACCAATATTTACAGGGAAGCCAGAGATTGCAGTAATATTTTCAGGGGATCCAGAGATTGTACTAATATTTACAGAGGATCCAGAGATTGTACCAATATTTCCAGGAGATCCAGAGATTGCACTAATATTTACAGAGGATCCACAGATTATACTAATATTTACAGAGGATCCAGAGCTTATACTAATTTTGACAGGGGATCCAGACATTGTACGAATATTACAGGGGATCCAGAGATTGGACTAATATTTACAGGGGATCCAGAGATTTTACAAATATTAACAGGGGATCCAGAGATTGTGCTAATATTTACAGGGGTTCCAGAGATTGTACTGATATTTACAGAGGATCCAGAGATTGTACTAATATTAACAGGGGATCCAGAGATTGTACTAATATTTCCAGGGGATCCAGAGATTGTACTAATATTTAAGGAGGATCCAGAGATTGCATTAATATTTTAAGAGGTCCAGTGATTGTACTGATATTTAGAGGGGATCCAGAGATTGTACTAATATTTGCAGGTAATCCAGAGATTGTACTAATATTGACAGCGGATCCAGAGATTGTACTAATATTTGCAGGGGATCCAGAGATTGTGCCAATATTTACAGGGGATCCAGAGATTGTACTAATATTTACAGGGGATCCAGCGATTGTGCCAATATTTACAGGGGATCCAGAGATTGTAATAATATTTGCAGTGGATCCAGAGATTGTACCAATATTTACATGGGAGCTAGAGATTGCATTAATATTTTAAGAGGATCCAGAGATTGTACTGATATTTACAGGGGATCCAGAGATTGTAGTAATATTTGCAGGGGAGCCAGAGATTGCATTAATATTTTCTGGGGATCCCGATATTGTACTAATATTTACAGAGGATCCAGAGATTGTACTAATATGTACAGGGGATCCAGAGATTGTACCAATATTTACAGGGGATCCGGAGATTGTACCAATACTTAAAGGGGAGCCAGAGATTGCATTAATATTTTCAGGGGATCCAGAGATTGTGCTAATATTTACAGAGGATCCAGAGATTATACCAATTTTGACAGGGGATCCAGAGATTGTACTAATATTTACAGAGAGTTCCAGTGATTGTCCTAATATTTACTCAAGATCCAGAGATTGCACTAATATTTACAGTGGATCCAGAGATTGTACCAATATTTACAGTGGCTCCAGAGATTTTATTGATATTTACAGGGGATCCAGAGATTGTACCAATATTTACAGTTGATCCAGAGATTGTACAAATATTAACAGGTGATCCAGAGATTGTACTAATATTTACAGTGGATCCAGAGATTTTATTGATATTTACAGGGGATCCAGAAATTGTACTAATATTTACAGGAGATCCAGAGATTGCACTAATATTTACAGGGGATCCAGAGATTACACTAATATTTACATAGGATCCAGAGATTATACTAATTTTGACAGGGGATCCAGAGATTGTACGAATATTACAGGGGATCCAGAGTTTGTACTAAAATTTACAGAGGATCCAGAGATTGTACTAATATTTACAGGGGATCCAGAGATTGTATTAATAATTACAGCGGATCCAGAGATTGTACTAATATTTACAGGGGAGCCAGAGATTGCATTAATATTTTCAGGGGATCCAGAGATTGTACTAATATTTCCAGGAGATCCAGAGATTGCACTAATATTTACAGAGGATCCACAGATTATACTAATATTTACAGAGGATCCAGAGCTTATACTAATTTTGACAGAGGATCCAGACATTGTACGAATATGACAGGGGATCCAGAGATTGGACTAATATTTACAGGGGATCCAGAGATTTTACTAATATTAACAGGGGATCCAGAGATTGTGCTAATATTTACAGGAGATCCAGAGATTGTACTAATATTTACAGTGGATCCAGACATTGTACTAATATTTACAGGAGATCCAGAGATTGTACGAATATTTACAGTGGATCCAGAGATTGCACTAATATTTACAGAGAGTTCCAGTGATTGTACTAATATTTACAGGTGATCCAGAGATTGTACTCATCTTTACAAGTGATCCAAAGATTGTACTAATATTTACAGGGGATCCAGTGATTGTACTAATATTTACAGGGGATCCAGAGAATGTACTAATATTTACAGGAGTTCCAGAGATTGTACTAATATTTACAGTGGATCCAGAAATTGTACTAATATTTACAGGGGATCCAGAGATTGTACTAATATTCACAGGGGATCCAGAGATTGAATTAATATTTACAGGGTATCCAGTGATTCTACTAATATTCCAGGGGATCCAGAGAATGCACTAATATTTGCAGAGAGGTCCGGTGATTGTTGTGATATTTTCAGGGGATCCAGAGATTGTACTAATGTTTACAGCGGATCCAGAGATTGTACAAATATTTACAGGGGATCCAGAGATTGTACTAATATTTACAGGGGATCCAGAGATTGTACTAATATTTCCAGGAGATCCAGAGATTGCACTAATATTTACAGAGGATCCACAGATTATACTAATATTTACAGAGGATCCAGAGCTTATACTAATTTTGACAGGGGATCCAGACATTGTACGAATATGACAGGGGATCCAGAGATTGGACTAATATTTACAGGGGATCCAGAGATTTTTCGAATATTAACAGGGGATCCAGAGATTGTGCTAATATTTACAGGGGTTCCAGAGATTGTACTAATATTTACAGAGGATCCTGAGATTGTACTAATATTAACAGGGGATCCAGAGATTGTACTAATATTTCCAGGGGATCCAGAGATTGTACTAATATTTAAGGAGGATCCAGAGATTGTACTAATGTTTACAGAGGTCCAGTGATTGTACTGATATGTAGAGGGGATCCAGAGATTGTTCTAATATTTGCAGGTAATCCAGAGATTGTACTAATATTGACAGCGGATCCAGAGATTGTACTAATATTTACAGGGGATCCAGAGATTGTGCCAATATTTACAGGGGATCCAGAGATTGTAATAATATTTACAGTGGATCCAGAGATTGTACCAATATTTACATGGGAGCCAGAGATTGCATTAATATTTTCAGAGGATCCAGAGATTGTACTAATATTTACAGGGGAGCCAGAGATTGTACTAATATTTACAGAGAGTTCCAGTGATTGTACTAATATTTACAGGGGATCCAGAGATTATAGCAATATTTACAGTTGATCCAGAGATTGTACAAATATTAACAGGTGATCCAGAGATTGACTTCATATTTACAGGGCATCCAGTGATTGTACTGATATTTACACAGGATCCAGAGATTGTATGAATATTTACAGGGGATCCAGAGATTGTACTAATAATTACAGGGGAGCCAGAGATTGTAATAATATTAACAGGGGATCCAGAGATTTTATTAATACAATAGGGGATCCAGAGATTGTACTAATATTTACAGGGGATCCAGAGATTTTATTAATACAGCAGGGGATCCAGAGATTGTACTTATATTTACAGGGGATCCAGAGATTGTACTAATATTTACAGGGGATCCAGAGATTTTATTGATACAACAGGGGATCCAGAGATTGTACTCATATTTACAGGGGATCCAGAGATTGTACTAATATTGACAGGGGATCCAGAGATTGTACGAATATTTCCTGGGGATCCAGAGATTGTACTAATGTTTACAGGAGTTCCAGAGATTGTACAAATATTTACAGGGGATCCAGCGATTTTATTAGTATAACAGGGGATCCAGAGATTGTACAAATATTTACATGGGATCCAGAGATTGTACTGATATTTACATGGGATTCAGAGATTGTACTAATATTTACAGGGGATCCAGAGATTTTATTAATACAACAGGGGATCCAGAGATTGTACGAATATTTACAGGGGATCCAGAGATTGTACTTATATTTAGAGGGGATCCAGAGATTGTACTAATATTTAAAGGGGATCCAGAGATTGTATGAATACAACAGGGGTTCCAGAGATTTTACTAATATTTACAGGGGATCCAGAGATTGTACTAATATTTGCAGGGGATCCAGAGATTGCACTAATATTTACAGGGGATCCAGAGATTGTACTAATATTTACAGGGGACCCAGTGATTGTACTAATATTTACAGAGGATCCAGAGATTGTACTAATATTTACAGGTGATCCAGTGATTGCACTAATCTTTACAGGGGATCGAGAGATTGTACTAATATTGACAGGGGATCCAGAGATTGTACTAATCTTTACAGGGGATCGAGAGATTGTACTAATATTGACAGGGGATCCAGAGATTGTACTAATATTGAGGGATGATCCAGTGATTGTACTAATATTTGCAGGTGACCCAGAGATTGTACTAATATTTACAGGGGATCCAGCCTAATGTATAATTTTCTGCTTCTTTCCTTTCCTTCCAGTGAACTTATTGACGATTGTGATCTTGTCTCGGGGAAAGTGCGGACTCTCCAAATGTGTCACTCTCTACCTGGTTGCCATGGCAGCGGGGGATCTACTGGTCGTTATCACCGATCTGATCCTCAGGCAGATTCCGATTGTGTTTTACATTTATTTCTACTTCCTCTGGTCCATCCCCGTGTGTAATATCCACGCTGTCCTACTTTTCGCAGCCACTGACTGTTCTGTCTGGTTCACCGTCTCTTTCACCTTTGATCGATTTGTGGCCATTTGTTGCCAGAAGCTGAAAACTAAATATTGCTCCGAGAGGACGGCGTCTGTGGTTCTGGGAACAGTGACTGTGCTGAGCTGTTTGAAGAGTATTCCCTGGTATTTTATGTTTACACGTTGGTATACACTAATCAATGAGCCCTGGTTCTGTGCTGTAACACCCAGTGTTATGATTTCACCGATATGGGGAGTATTCGAACTCCTCCATAATATCCTCACCCCGTGTGTCCCATTTATTCTGGTTCTGCTGCTCAATGCTTTCACCGTCAGACACATTTTCGAGGCCAACAGAGCCCGCAGGAGACTCCGGGGCCACAGCAGTGGGGAGAGCCCCAGTGACCCAGAGATGGAAAGCCGAAGGAAATCCATCATTTTACTGTTTGTTATATCAGGGAACTTTATCCTGTTATGGGCCCTGTTTATGGTGTATTCGATGTGGAATCGGATGTTGTGGTTGGGGTTTAGGTCTGTAATTCTACCTAACGTTATACAAGAAATGGGGTTCATGCTCCAGCTCTTGAGTTGCTGCACAAACACTTGTATTTATGCCGTGACACAGACTAAATTCAGAGAGCAGTTGAAGAATGTGGTGAAATATCCTTTTACTGTCATTGTGAAATTCATTAAATAATGAGAGGATCTGAAGACTTTCTAAGAGCAGAGTCAGTTCTGTGTCGTACGGTGTCTGATTCTCTCTCCACCAGGCCGCGGTGCTGGAAACACCGTCTATTCTGCAATCACTGAAACCTTTATAAACGGAGGCTATTTATCAACTCATTTTACAGAGTTTCTCAAAGTTTATATCTCATGAAAGGACAAGTTGTAAAATAATATGTGGCTCCTGATCGCACCAAAAGTTTGACCATATTGGAGAAATAAAATGTTAATAAAATAAACTAAATACAAGCAATCGGTGATCAGTGTGTTAATGGGACGGGAGGTCGAGGAGGTCCCAGGACTGTAGGTGTCGGTGATCAGTGTGTTAATGGGACGGGAGGAAGAGGAGATCCCAGGACTGTCAGTGTCGGTGATCAGTGTGTTAATGGGACGGGAGGGAGAGGAGATCCCAGGACTGTTGGTGTCGGTGATCAGTGTGTTAATGGGGCGGGAGGTAGAGGAGATCCAGACTGTTGGTGTCGGTGATCAGTGTGTTAATGGGACGGGAGGTGGAGGAGATCAGTGTGTTAATGGGGCGGGAGGGAGAGGAGATCCCAGGACTGTCTGTGTCATTGATCTCCGACCCCCCCATGGGAGAGAGAGAGAGAGAGAGACCAACAGAGTGAGATTGATAAAGGTAAGACTGAGTGCAGTGAGAGAGAGAGAGAGAAAGACACCAACAGAGGGAGATTGATAAAGGTGAGACTGAGTGTAGTGATGGAGAGAGAGAGACACCAACAGAGGGAGGTTGATCAAGGTGAGACTGAGTGCAGTGATGGAGAGAGAGAGAGACACCAACAGAGGGAGATTGATAAAGGTTAGACTGAGTGCAGAGAGAGAGAGAGACACACACACCAACAGAGGGAGATTGATCAAGGTGAGACTGAGTGCAGTGATGGAGAGAGAGACACACACCAACAGAGGGAGATTGATAAAGGTGAGACTGAGTGCAGTGATGGAGAGAGAGAGAGACACCAACAGAGGGAGATTGATAAAGGTGAGACTGAGTGCAGTGATGGAGAGAGAGACACACCAACAGAGTGAGATTGATAAAGGTAAGACTGAGTGCAGTGAGAGAGAGAGAGAGAGAAAGACACCAGCAGAGGGAGATTGATCAAGGTGAGACTGAGTGCAGTGATGGAGAGAGAGAGAGAGACACCAACAGAGGGAGATTGATAAAGGTAAGACTGAGTGCAGAGAGAGAGACACACACCAACAGAGGGAGATTGAAAAAGGTGAGACTGAGTGCAGTGATGGAGAGAGAGAGAGAGAGAGACACCAACAGAGGGAGATTGATAAAGGTAAGACTGAGTGCAGAGAGAGAGACACACACCAACAGAGGGAGATTGAAAAAGGTGAGACTGAGTGCAGTGATGGGGAGAGAGAGAGACACCAATAGAGGGAGATTGATAAAGGTGAGACTGAGAACAGTGATAGAGAGAGAGAGACACCAACAGAGGGAGATTGATCAAGGTGAGACTGAGCACAGTGATAGAGAGAGAGAGACACCAACAGAGGGAGATTGCCATCTGGGTGAATTGAAGGAAAGAGAGACTTGCATTTCTGCAGCACCTTTCAGAACATCATGACGTCCCAAAGTGCTTGACATCCAATGAAATAGTTTTGAAGTGTCGTCGCTGTTGTTGGAAACGCAACAGCCAATATGAGCACAGCAAGATCCCACAAACAGCACTGTGATGATAATGCGATTGGGCAGTTTCCTGACCAGACGGTCGAATCCATTTGGCAGAACGTCTCATCACCAGAACTGACCAACAGACACCAGGATGGAGCCTGGATGGTGGTGAGAAGGACCCTCCCAGTGCGGTCCTTCCAACACGCACAGAATCTCAGCACCACCCCGAGCTCCCTCGAGGCTCCGGCGGGGAGGAGACTGTCGTCCACCTCCTGATGGACTGCCCCTTCGCACAGAGGGTGTGGAGAGAGATGTGTTGGTATCTGTCCCGGTTCATCCCCAACAGTTCGGTAACACAGGACGCCGTGCTCTACGGGCTGTTCCCAGGACGCACACCGAGACAGATACCACCTGTGGCTGGAAGACCATTAACTCGGTGAAGGAGGCCCTTTGGCCCGTCCGAAACCTGCTGGTCTTCCAGCTGAAGGAGCTGTCCATGACCGAGTGTTGCCGACGGGCACACTCCAAGGTCCAGGAGTCCGTGCTGCGGGACGCACTGAGGCGAGGTGCGGCCGACGCAAAGGCTGCACGGGGAGAGGTCACCGTGTGAGGCCACCCCACCCTGTATCGTACAGAATGCATTCGGAAATATGCTCTGTGTTTTAAATTGTGTCCGATCTGTATTGTCTTGTTGAATTGTAATTGTGTATTTACATTGAACTGTGGGTATCATTAAATTTTATGAAATAATGTAAATTTTGAGATTAAAAAAAACAAACCTCATTCAATCTGCACCTTGAGGACTGGGTCCCTCCATCCCCGTCTCCCCCGATCTCTCTGACGCCCTATCTCTCTCTCTCTCTCTCTATCCCCCTCTCTCTATCCCCAATCTCTATCCCCCAATCTCTCTCTCTCTCTATCCCCCAATCTCTCTCTCTCTCTCTATCCCCCAATCTCTCTCTCTCCTCTCTATCCCCAATCTCTCTCTCTCTCTCTATCCCCCAATCTCTCTCTCTCTCTCTATCCCCCTATCCCTCTCTCTCTCTATCCCCCTATCCCTCTCTCTCTCTATCCCCCTATCCCTCTCTCTCTCTATCCCCCTATCCCTCTCTCTCTCTATCCCCCTATCTCTCTCTCTCTCTCTCTATCCCCCTATCTCTCTCTCTCTATCTATCCCCCTATCTCTCTCTCTCTATCTATCCCCCTATCTCTCTCTCTCTAACCCCCTATCTCTCTCTCTCTCTCTCTCTATCCCCCTATCTCTCTCTCTCTCTCTCTCTATCCCCCTATCTCTCTCTCTCTCTCTATCCCCCTATCTCTCTCTCTCTCTCTATCCCCCTATCTCTCTCTCTCTCTCTATCCCCCTATCTCTCTCTCTCTCTCTATCCCCCTATCTCTCTCTCTCTCTCTCTATCCCCCTATCTCTCTCTCTCTCTCTCTATCCCCCTATCTCTCTCTCTCTCTCTCTATCCCCCTATCTCTCTCTCTCTCTCTCTATCCCCCTATCTCTCTCTCTCTCTCTCTATCCCCCTATCTCTCTCTCTCTATCCCCCTATCTCTCTCTCTCTATCCCCCTATCTCTCTCTCTCTCTCTCTCTCTATCCCCCTATCTCTCTCTCTCTCTCTATCCCCCTATCTCTCTCTCTCTCTCTCTATCCCCCTATCTCTCTCTCTCTCTCTATCCCCCTATCTCTGTCTCTCTATCCCTCTCTCTCTCTCTCTATCCCCCTCTCTCTCTCTCTATCCCCCTCTCTCTCTCTATCCCCCTCTCTCTCTCTATCCCCCTCTCTCTCTCTCTATCCCCCTCTCTCTCTCTCTATCCCCCTCTCTCTCTCTCTATCCCCCTCTCTCTCTCTCTATCCCCCTCTCTCTCTCTCTATCCCCCTATCTCTCTCTCTCTATCCCCCTATCTCTCTCTCTCTATCCCCCTATCTCTCTCTCTCTATCCCCCTATCTCTCTCTATCCCCCTATCTCTCTCTATCCCCCTATCTCTCTCTATCCCCCTATCTCTCTCTATCCCCCTATCTCTCTCTATCCCCCTATCTCTCTCTATCCCCCTATCTCTCTCTCTCTCTCTATCCCCCTATCTCTCTCTCTCTCTATCCCCCTATCTCTCTCTCTCTATCCCTCTCTCTCTCCCCCTATCTCTCTCTCTCCCCCTATCTCTCTCTCTCCCCCTATCTCTCTCTCTCTCTATCCCCCTATCTCTCTCTCTCTCTCTATCCCCCTATCTCTCTCTCTCTCTCTATCCCCCTATCTACTCTCTCTCTATCCCCTCTCTCTCTCTCTATCCCCCTATCTCTCACTCTCTCTATCCCCCTATCCCCCTATCTCTCTCTCTATCCCCTATCTCTCTCTATCCCCCTATCTCTCTCTCTCTCTATCCCCCCTATCTCTCTCTCTCTCTCTATCCCCCTATCTCTCTCTATCCCCCTCTCTCTCTCCCCCTATCTCTCTCTCTCCCCCTATCTCTCTCTCTCTCTATCCCCCTATCTCTCTCTCTCTCTATCCCCCCTATCTCTCTCTCTCTCTCTATCCCCCTATCTCTCTCTATCCCCCTATCTCTCTCTCTCTCTCTATCCCCCTATCTCTCTCTATCCCCTATCTCTCTCTCTCTCTCTATCCCCCTATCTCTCTCTCTCTCTATCCCCCTGTCTCTCTCTCTCTATCCCTCTCTCTCTCTCCCCTATCTCTCTCTCTCTCTATCCCCCTATCTCTCTCTCTCTCTCTATCCCCCTATCTCTCTCTCTCTCTATCCCCCTATCTCTCTCTCTCTCTATCCCCCTATCTCTCTCTCTCTCTCTCTATCCCCCTATCTCTCTCTCTATCCCCCTATCTCTCTCTCTCTCTCTCTATCCCCCTATCTCTCTCTCTCTCTATCCCCCTATCTCTCTCTCTCTCTATCCCCCTATCTCTCTCTCTCTCTATCCCCCTATCTCTCTCTCTCTCTCTATCCCCCTATCTCTCTCTCTCTCTATCCCCCTATCTCTCTCTCTCTCTATCCCCCCTATCTCTCTCTCTCTCTCTCTATCCCCCTATCTCTCTCTCTCTCTCTATCCCCCCTATCTCTCTCTCTCTCTCTATCCCCCTGTCTCTCTCTCTATCCCCCTATCTCTCTCTCTCTCTATCCCCCTATCTCTCTCTCTCTCTATCCCCCTATCTCTCTCTCTCTCTCTCTATCCCCCTCTCTCTCTCTCTCTCTATCCCCTATCTCTCTCTCTATCCCCCTCTCTCTCTCTCTCTCTCCCCCTATCTCTCTCTCTCTCTCTCTTTCACACTCTCTCTATTACCGAAGTCACTCTTTATCTGTTTTTCTCTCACGGCTCCCGGCGCCACATCGCCGATCAGTTTGTCCAATCCCTGGATCCCCATCGGGCCTCGGGCCTCGGGCTCCGCCGCTCCCGCTTCTTCCAACCGATCAATTTGGCGCGCGATGGACCCCGCTCCTCCAGTCCGCCCAATCGACCCCCCCGATCGCATCGATCCCGCTCCTCCAGTCCGCCCAATCCACGCCTCGATCGCATCGATCTCACACCTCCAGTCCCGCCCAATCGACCCCACGATCGCTTCCATCCCGCTCCGTTCCCGATGCAGCGACTCTACCGATTCGATTGCGCGGGTGTAACAGCGATCAATCGCTCCCCATCGTTCAGGCACGCCGGGATACCGGCCGCCACCTTGATCAGGGAGTCGTCCCGCAGCTGAAAAAATAAACCGGTCCCGCCATCTTGGTGAAGGAGAGGGAGGCGCTTGAGCGGCGGCCATCTTGGTAAAGGAGGAACAATGGCCGCCTGTCACATTGACCTGAACTCATGTTTACAACATTTACCTGAGGAAGGAGAAAATCTCCGAAAGCTTGTGAATTTAAAATAAAATTGCTGGACTATAACTTGGTGTTGTAAATTGTTTACAATTGTCAACCCCAGTCCATCACCGGCATCTCCACATCATGAACTCATGTCAGCAATCTTCCAACACCAGGTTCCAGTCCAAGAGTTTTATTTGAAAATCACAAGCTTTCGGAGGCTTTCTCCTTCGTTGGATTCCTTGAAAATTACCGCAAATATAGTCAGAGAACAGTGCCTGGTGATTACAGATAATCTTTCCAACTGCCCGTTGTCAAGGCGATCAGACGGAGAGACATTACATACAGGACGACTGAATATACAAATGGCCAGAACCAAAGACAGAGAGAGAGAGAAACATCCGAAAGGAAGAGAAAGACAGAGAATGACCAGTTGTATTAAAAACAGATAACTCTTTTTCCCCCTCTGGTGGGGCTACGTGCAGCGCGACATGAACCCAAGATCCCGGTTGAGGCCGTCCTCATGGGTTTCAAACAGCCACCCAACCTCAAACAGACCATCGTTCGCAGCAAATTACCCAGCTCTCAGGAGAACAGCGTCCACGACACCACACAACCCTGCCACGGCAACCTCTGCAAGACATGCCAGACCATCGACACAGATACCACCATCACACGAGAGGATACCACCCACCAGGTACATGCTCCTGTTACTCGGCCAACGTTGTCTACCTCATACATTGCAGGAAAGGATGCCCTCCGCGGAGCATGGTACATCGGCGAGACCATGTAGACGCTGCGACAACGGATGAACGGACACCGCGCAACAATCGCCAGACAGGAGGGTTCCCTCCCATTCGGGGAACACTTTAGCAGTCAACGACATTCAGCCACCGATCTTCGGGGAAGCGTTCTCCAAGGCGGCCTTCGAGACACACGACAACGCAAAATCGTCGAGCAGAAATTGATAGCCAAGTTCCGCACCCATGAGGACGGCCTCAACCGGGATCTTGGGTTCATGTCACGCTACACGTAACCCCACCAGCGGGAAAAAAAGTTATCTGTTTTTAATACAACTGGACATTCTCTCTCTCTCTCTGCCCTTCGGATCTCTTTCTCTCTCTGTCTGTGTAATCTGACCCACTGTGTGTTCAGTATACTGGGATGTAATGTTTTCCGTGGCTAATCTGTCTGAACACCAACGACACCTTTGATTGCTGTGATTGTCTCCCAGCCTAATATGTGATTGTCTCCCAGCCTAATATATGATATGCGATTTTAAAACCCTTCACTCACGAACCTGACGAAGGAGGTAAGCTCCGAAAGCTTGTGATTTTCAAATAAAACTGTTGGACTATAACCGGGTGTTGTAAGATTCCTAAAATAATGAAGCAGTCCGTGCCCGCATGCAGAAGACCTGGACAACATCCAGGCTTGGGCTCAGGAAGTGGCAAGTAACATTCGCGCCAGACAAGTGCCAGGCAATGACCATCTCCAACAAGAGAGAGTCTAACCACCTCCCCTTAACATTCAAACAGCATTACCATCGCCGATCCCCCACCATCAACATCCTGGGGGTCACCATTGACCAGAAACTTAACTGGACCAGCCATATAAATACTGTGGCTACAAGAGCAGGTCCAGAGGCTGGGTATTCTGCAGCGAGTGACTCACCTCCTGACTCCCCAAAGCCTTTCCACCACCTTGTGATAATAACCGTCGGCCACTGGGTGTCGGTTGCAACAGCACCAGATGTCTGCTTCTGTATCTCTCCCACTCTCGCTCTCCCTCCTGTTGCTTCTCTCACTCTAATTCTCTCTCTGTCTGTGGGTATCGTTAAATTTTATGAAATAAAGTAAAATTTGAGATTAAAAAAAACCGAACCTCATTCATTCTGAACCTTGAGAATTGGGTCCAGTTCTGGTCAGACTGCATCTTGAGGACTGGGTCCAGTTCCTGGTCAGACTGCACCTTGAGGACTGGTCCAGTTCTGGTCAGACTGCACCTTGAGGACTGGTCCAGTCTGGTCAGACTGTGCCTTGAGGACTGGGAGAACGAGACAGTGGGATGAGTTTGGGATTGATACAGGACGATGGGGAGAGAGTGGGGCAGTGGGATTAGTGTGAGATTGATACAGGTCTATGGAAGAGAGTGGGGCAGTGGGATTAGTGTGAGATTGATACAGGACTATGGGGAGAGAGTGGGGGAGTGGGATTAGTGTGAGATTGATACAGGGACTATGGGGAGAGGGTGGGGCAGTGATTGATGCAGGACTATCGGGAGAGAGTGGGGCAGTTGGATTAGTTTGGGATTGACACAGGACTATGGGGAGTGTGGGGCAGTGGGATTAATGTGAGATTGATGCAGGACGATGGAGAGGGAATGGGGCATTGGGATGAGTTTGGGATTGATACAGGACTATGGGGAGAGAGTGGGGCAGAGGGATTCGTGTGAGATTAATACAGGGCAATGAGGAGAGAGCGTGCAGTGGGATTAGTGTGAGATTGATACAGGACTATGGGAAGAGAGTGGGCAGTGGGATTAGTGTGAGATTGATACAGGACTATGGGGAGAGAGTGGGGCAGTGGGAATAGTGTGAGATTGATACAGGACTATGCGGAGAGAGAGTTTAGCAGAAACCACACCAAAGACAGCTGGTTCCTTGTGATAATAACCGTCGGCCACTGGGTGTCGGTGTAACAGCACCAGATGTCTGCTTCTGTATCTCTCTCACTCTCGCTCTCTCTCCTGCTACCTCTCTCACTCTAATTCACTCTCTGTCTGTGGGTATCCTTAAAGTTTATGAAATAAAGTAAAATTTCAGCTAAAAAAAACAAATCTCATTCATTCTGCACCTTGAGGACTGGGTCCAGTTCTGGTCAGACTCCAAATGTGTTTATGTTGAGTTCCCTCACTCTGTGTATTCCCACACTGTAACTGTGTTTATGTACAGTTCCCTCACTCTGTGTATTCCCACACTGTAACTGTGTTTATGTACAGTTCCCTCACTCTGTGTATTCCCACACTGTAACTGTGTTCATGTACAGTTCCCTCACTCTGTGTATTCCCACACTGTAACTGTGTTTATGTACAGTTCCCTCACTCTGTGTATTCCCACACTGTAACTGTGTTTATGTACAGTTCCCTCACTCTGTGTATTCCCACACTGTAACTGTGTTTATGTACAGTTCCCTCACTCTGTGTATTCCCACACTGTAACTGTGTTTATCTACAGTTCCCTCACTCTGTGTATTCCCACACTGTAACTGTGTTTATGTACAGTTCCCTCACTCTGTGTATTCCCACACTGTAACTGTGTTTATGTACAGTTCCCTCACTCTGTGTATTCCCACACTGTAACTGTGTTTATGTACAGTTCCCTCACTCTGTGTATTCCCACACTGTAACTGTGTTTATGTACAGTTCCCTCACTCTGTGTATTCCCACACTGTAACTGTGTTCATGTCCAGTTCCCTTACTCTGTGTATTCCCACACTGTAACGGCGTTTATTTATTTTTTTCATTCATTCATGGGATGTGGGCGTTGCTGGCGAGGCCGGCATTTATTGCCCATGCCTAATTGCCCTTGAGAAGGTGGTGATGAGCCGCCTTCTTGAACCGCTACAGTCCATGTGGTGAAGGTTCTCCCACAGTGCTGTTAGGAAGGGAGTTCCAGGATTTTGACCCAGTGACGATGAAGGAACGGCCGATATATTTCCAAGTCGGGATGGTGTGTGACTTGGAGGGGAACGTGCAGGTGGTGTTGTTCCCATGTGCCTGCTGCTCTTGTCCTTCTCGGTGGTAGAGGTCGCGGGTTTGGGAGGTGCTGTCGAAGAAGCCTTGGCGAGTTGCTGCAGTGCATCCTGTGGATGGTACACACTGCAGCCACTGTGCGCCGGTGGTGAAGGGAGTGAATGTTTAGGGTGGTGGATGGGGTGCCACTCAAGCGGGCTGATTTGTCCTGGATGGTGTCGAGCTTCTTGAGTGTTGTTGGAGCTGCACTCATCCAGGCAAATGGAGAGTATTCCATCACACTCCTGACTTGTGCCTTGTAGATGGTGGAAAGGCTTTGGGGAGTCAGGAGGTGAGTCACTCGCTGCAGAATACCCAGCCTCTGACCTGCTCTTGAAGCCACAGTATTTATATGGCTGGTCCAGTTCAGTTTCTGGTCAATGGTGACCCCCAGGATGTTGATGGTGGGGGATTCGGCGATGGTAATGCCGTTGAATGTCAAGGGGAGGTGGTTAGACTCTCTCTTGTTGGAGATGGTCATTGCCTGGCACTTGTCTGGCGCGAATGTTATTTGCCACTTGTGAGCCCAAGCCTGGATATTGTCCAGGTCTTGCTGCATGCGGGCTCGGACTGCTTCATTATCTGAGGGGTTGCGAATGGAACTGAACACTGTGCATTCATCAGCGAACATCCCCATTTCTGACCTTATCATGGAGGGAAGGTCATTGATGAAAGAGCTGAAGATGGTTGGGCCGAGGACACTGCCCTGAGGAACTCCTGCAGCAGTGTCCTGGGGCTGAGATGATTGGCCTCCAACAACTACGACCATTGATAAAGGCTGGACTGAGCACAGTGATGGAGAGAGACACCAACAGAGGGCGATCGATAAAGCTGAGACTGAGTGCAGTGATGGAGAGAGAGAGAGACACCAACAGAGGGAGATTGATAAAGGTGAGACTGAGTGCAGTGATAGAGAGAGAGACACCAACAGAGGGAGATTGATAAAGGTGAGACTGGGTGCAGTGAGAGAGAGAGAGAGAGAGAGACACCAACAGAGGGAGATTGATGAAGGTGAGACTGGGTACAGTGATGGAGAGAGAGAGAGAGAGAGACACCAACAGAGGGAGATTGATAAAGGTGAGACTGAGTACAGTGATAGAGAGAGACACCAACAGAGGGAGATTGATAAAGGTGAGACTGAGCACAGTGATACAGAGAGAGAGAGACACCAACAGAGGGAGATTGATAAAGGTGAGACTGAATACAGTGATGGAGAGAGAGAGAGAGAGACACCAACAGAGGGAGATTGATAAAGGTGAGACTGAGTACAGTGATAGAGAGAGAGAGAGAGACACCAACAGAGGGAGATTGATAAAGGTGAGACTGAGTACAGTGAGAGAGAGAGAGACACCAACAGAGGGAGATTGATAAAGGTGAGACTGAGTACAGTGAGAGAGAGAGAGACACCAACAGAGGGAGATTGATCAAGGTGAGACTGAGTACAGTGAGAGAGAGAGAGAGAGAGAGAGAGAGAGACACCAACAGAGGGAGATTGATCAAGGTGAGACTGGGTCCGGCCATGTCGATACTCAGTTGGAATCGTGTGTCCAGTTTTGTTCCCCTCACATGGTTGGTGTTATTGCAGCTTTGGAAAGTGTGCAGACGAGGCCATTGGACCAATTCCATCTTAAAGCAGCTTCGTTATCAAGACAGGGTAATATTTGTGGAACTGTAGACTTTCGAGAAGCCCAGACTCGGGGGTGATCTGATCAAGGTTTATCAGATGATGAAAGGATTGGGTTCCAGTGGACAGTTTGTTCCAATTAAACAGGTTCGGGAGGACCAGGAGTGACAATTGTCAGTTGTCCGAGGCCTGATCGAGGTCAGATGTCAGGAGGTGGTTCTTTCCCAGAGAACAGTGGGCCTCTGGGACAGGCTGCCGCCTCGTACGGTGGACCCCGATTCCCAGAATTCCTTCAAGCGAGAGCTCGGCCTGTTCCTGTCTGGGGCGGAGATCACCTCGTACAAAAGGTGTGTAATGTGTAGAATTATCAGGGCCAGACCGATCTCCTGGACCAGTTCCGATCGCCAAAGGGGTCGGAGAGGAATTGCCCAGACTTTTCCCCCCCAAATTAGCCAGGGTTTTTAACTGGTTTTTCGCCTCTCCCAGGAGATCACATGGTTTTGGGTGGGGTGGGGATTGTACATATTGTGATACACTAGGGATCACAATTATGTGGGACAGGCTGGATGGACCAAAGGGTCTTTTCCTGTCCCTCATTGTTCATATACACGGGACTGGGAATCTCCCCAATATCAGGTCCTGGGGTTTATTCCCCAATGACTGTACTGGGGGGATTCCCTCAGACACGGGACTGGGAATCTCCCCAATATCAGGTCCTGGGGTTTATTCCCCAATGACTGTACTGGGGTGATTCCCTCATACATGGGACTGGGAATCTCTCCAATATCTGGTCCTGGGGTTTATTCCCCAATGACTGTACTGGGAGGATTCCCTCATACACGGGACTGGGAATCTCCCCAATATCAGGTCCTGGGGTTTATTCCCCAATGACTGTACTGGGGGGATTCCCTCATACACGGGACTGGGAATCTCCCCAATATCAGGTCCTGGGGTTTATTCCCCAATGACTGTACTGGGAGGATTCCCTCATACACGGGACTGGGAATCTCCCCAATATCAGGTCCTGGGGTTTATTCCCCAATGACTGTACTGGGGTGATTCCCGATTGGCCTGTTCCTATTGCTGTAGATTGGGTGTAATTCTCTCCAGTGATGCCAGGGAGTTCCTCACACGGGGAATGGACTCTCCCAGATAAGTCGTGCAGGCGAAGCCCCTGCTGTGGGGAGGGAACTAAGATGGGCCGAACGACCTCCCCCATCCTTCTCCATCCCTTCACACCTCCACTTATCTCATTTCAACTCTGAGCTTTTTTATTGAACTGATTTCAAACCAAAACTTTTACACCAGTGGAAAACGTGAAGAAAAGTGAGAGGCAGTAATTGGAACCACGTTTCTTGTTACAATATTTTCAATCACAAGATCCCGAGAAACGGCCCTCGCCCCCCCCTCCCCTCCCCCCACTTCTCCCTCTACCCTCTCAACCTTCCCCCGGTCAATTGAAAGGTTTATCTCCCGGAATGAGCAGTTGCAGTGCAGTAGCCGAGCATTCCCCAGTGTGCGATGGGGAGGCTCCATTCCCAAATATCGGCCGCCTCACGGGGACATTTCTGGACAATTGGCATCTCGGACTGGTCTGAATGTGAGGCACAGGAATCTGCTGGTCACTGCTGGACCTGGAATACAGACAGCAGAGTCATTTGCTTGTGTGTGTCAAGGTGTAACAGGTAGTGTCACCCTAAAGGACAGGCGGTCTGTCCTTATTCTAGGAGATTGACCCGAAAGGACAGGCGGTCTGTCCTTACTCTCGGAGATTGACCCTAAAGGACAGGCGGTCTGTCCTTACTCTCGGAGATTGACCCTAAAGGACAGGCGGTCTGTCCTTACTCTCGGAGATTGACCCAAAAGGACAGGCGGTCTGTCCTTACTCTCGGAGATTGACCCTAAAGGACAGGCGGTCTGTCCTTACTCTCGGAGATTGACCCTAAAGGACAGGCGGTCTGTCCTTACTCTCGGAGATTGACCCTAAAGGACAGGCGGTCTGTCCTTATTCTCGGATATTGACCCTAAAGGACAGGCGGTCTGTCCTTACTCTCGGAGATTGACCCTAAAGGACAGGCGGTCTGTCCTTACTCTCGGAGATTGACCCTAAAGGACAGGCAGTCTGTCCTTACTCTCGGAGATGGGGCCGACAGAATAAGCCCTCAGTTGGGCTCAGGCCCATGGGTACAGAGCCCAGTGTTGGTCAGGGTCACGGCTGGTGACCTGAGTCTATCTGAACCCTCTTTGATTTCCCCGTCCCAGCCCAGAAGCGTTGACCCAAATTCCCATCACCCCCAGTCACCAGCGGTGCTGAATCGAGGCCCTGGGGACAGGAGAAAAGGGGAAAGGTTCAAGGTGCCAGAGGTGGTGAAGGGTTCCACACTGCACTGTTAGTCTGGCCCTCGGGTGATGGCTGGAATCTCAGAGTCACATCATAAGATGTGGGGAGAAATTGAAGGTCAAACCGTGGGCATTATGGGATGTCTGTGCTGCTGCTCATTTGATAGTCAAAGGCTGGTTACCTTGATAACGGTGACGAAGGTGCTGTAGAGGAAACTTAGAATGAAGAGGATGGCGAAGGCAGCGACTGTTAACACATTGTCGTCTCCATCCCAATCTCCTGCTTCTTCCTTCCCTTCCTCTCCTGCCTCGTCTGGAGGGAATTCTGAAAGGAATGAGAAATTGGGGCTGTTAGAGTTTCCTGTGGATGTTTCATAACCATCGACAATATCTCAATAGTTTGGAGATAACACAGTGAGGGGGGAGTGGCACTGGGAGCAGAGAATCATTAGAGAGTCTCCCTCTCTCTCTCTCTCGCTCTCTGTCTCTCTCGCTCTCTCTGTCTCTTTCTCTACCTCTCTTTCTCTTTCTCACTCTCACTCTGTCTCTCTCTCTCTCTTTCTCTGTCTCTCTCTCTCTCTATCTTTCTCTCTCTTTTCCTCTCTCTCGCTCTCTCTTTCTCTGTCTCGCTCTATCTCTCTCTCTGTGTTTCAGTGTGTCTCTCTGTATCTCTCTTTGACTCTCTCTCTCTCTTTGTCTCCCTCTCTCTGTCTCGATCTCTCTGTCTCACTCTTCATCCCTCCCTCTCTCTCTGTCTCTGACTCTCTCTCTTTCTGTCTGCTTCTTTCTCTGTGTTCCAGTGTGTCTCCCTGTGTCCCTTTCTCTGTCTGTCTCTATCTCTCTCTCTTTGACTCTCCCTCTCTGTCTCTCTCTCTTTCCCTCTCTCTCTCTCTGTCTCTCTCCCTCTCTGTCTCTCTCTTTGTCTCCCTCTGTCTCTCTCCCTCTCTCTGTCTCTCTCTTTGTCTCCCTCTGTCTCTCTCTGTCTCTGTCTCTCTCTCTCTCTCTCTGTCTCTCTCTCTCTATCTTTGTCTCTCCCTCTCTCTCTCTCTGTATCTCTCGATCACACTGCGCCTTTCAAGAGCTCAGGACATCCCAAGGTGCTTTCCAGCCAATGAAGTACTTTCGAAGTGTAGTCACTGTTGTAATGTAGGAAACATGGCAGCCATTTTGTGCACTGCAAGATCCCACAAACAGCAATGTGATAATGAGCAGATAATCTGTTTTTTGGTTGAGGGATAAATATTGGCCCAGGACACCGGGGAGAACTTCCCTGCTCTTCTTCAAAATAGTGACCGTGGGATCTTTTCGGTCCACCTGAGAGGGGCAGACGGGGGCCTCGGTTTAACATCTCATGCGAAAGACGGCACCTCCGACAGTGCGGCACTCCCTCAGTACTGCACTGGAGTGTCAGCGGAACTTGTAAATCGGAAGGAGTCACCAGGTTCAGCATTGAGCAGCTCCGCTCAATGAGACAATCTCTTGTGATTGGTGATGTGAGGGAGTGAGGGGCTGAATGGGATGGGAAAGCCTGTGATTCACGGCTCACTGGGATGGAATAAGGGGGAAGTGATCCAGTGAGGGTCAGTGGGCAAATGTGAAGGGGTCTTCCAGCCTCATTGATCCAGGGCCCTCTGTCATTGTGAGCCCATTAACTCTACTTTCCCACAGGATCGTTTCATTCTCAAGAGTTACGGCCCAGCTGAGATTTACTTTGGGTGCTGACAGACAGACGTTTAACTGGACCATTGGTCCAGAAAAGTCACCAATGCCCAGACACGCCTCTCCTGTTATTCAGCCTCACACATCCACACCTGGTCGAGCAGCACTGGGGTGCCTGAGCACGGGGACCCCTCAAACAGGGACCCCCACCCCACCACCTAACACGGGTGCCAGCTGTGGCTCAGTGGGTAGCACGCTCGTCTCTGAGTCCGAAGGTTGGGGGTTCCAGTCCCACTCCAAGGACTTGAGTCCATAATCCAGGCCGACACTCCCCGGTGCCAGTACCGAGGGAGTGCTGCACTGTCGGAGGTGCCGTCTTTGGGGTGAGACGTTAAACAGAGGCCCCTCAGGTGGATGTAAAATATCCCACGGCCACTATTGGAAGAAGAGCAGGGGAGTTCTCCCCGGTGTCCTGGGCCAATATTTATCCCTCAACCAACATCACTAAAATACAGATGATCTGGTCATTATCACATTGCTGTTTGTGGGAACTCGCTGGGTGCAAATTGGAGTTGGTGGGCCGAGAAAGACCAAAGGCCGTCTGGTTCCCCTTCTCCCACCCTGGTCGCTGTGTGATACGATGATAATGGAGTTGTTGACTAATCAGAGCAATCGATCTCCATCAATTAGTCTCCAACAGACCCAGACATGAGGTGAGGAAAACCCCCAGTGGTGGAGAGCTTTGGGGAGCCATTGGTCCAAAGTCACCTGTTCCTCCCGAGCCCTGTTCCACTTCCCGCACCTCATGTCCCCAAATTACTCGGAGACTCTCTCCCCAAACAACACCCACAATGAAGACCCGGAAATCCAAACCTTTTCCCATCTCCTTTATTGATATTGGATTGGTACATTGACATTTTACAACAGGCATTTAACCCTTCGTGAGGGTCTCACACAGGTTTCAAACTCAGTCAAACGAGGCACAAAAAAGGTTTTCAGGAGGGAGTCCAGACCTTGTGAGACTTGGAGCCAATAATGTTTGTGTCCTGATTCGATCATTTCGATATTTTTCTCAATTACTGAACAAGGTCTGATTTTGATGACGTTTTAAGTGTTCTGTTACCAAAAGGGAGATTTGATAGTGAGCACAAGACCCCCCCTGGTGGGGTTAACGGTACATTTACAGGGATTATTTTCTATCTGAAGGTCACTCATTGAATCATTCGATGTTAGAAACAGGATTTCAAGCTATCGGCTAGAACAAGTGAGATGTTCACCAGGGTGGGTTTGCTGTGAGATTTATTGATGCTTCTGAACAGATTGGTTGTGAGCGACTCGTGTCCCACCACACAGGAGAAAGTGGTGCTGCTGTTCCACTCCTCTGCGGGGACCGTCAACCGGCTGCCCGCCGAGTTCCAGCCCCTTCCGCCGTCCTCGGTCACCGGCTGGTTCACGAAGCCCGACTTCAGAAGGGTGTCGTTGGCCATCCAGGCCACGTAGATCTCTGCGGGGGAGAATCGGGTGACCAGACACACCAGGGTCGCCGTCTGATCCGTCTCCATCTCGTCCGGTGAAGGGGGGAGGATGTAGACTTGAGGGCGAGTCTGCGCGTCCACTGGAAACAGAGACAACCTTGGTTAGACTGAGTCTTTCACCCATCCTGGATTTACCTGAGACGTTCTACTCTTACACAAACCCTGGGCACCTTTTACATCCCCAGAGACCCCCGTCTATCTCGGAAACTAAAGGCATTTCTCCGTTTGTTTATTGTTGGGGGGAGGGAGAGGAGGAATCTTCAATCTTGCTGATTTTATAACCTCCAGTGAGGTTAGTGTGTCCCGTTTAAACATCTGGAGCCAGTGAACAACTGGAACTCTGCAGAAAGAGAGTCCGACTGGTTAAGGGGACGGGCTGCTCTTCCAATGATAGATTTAATAGCGGGGTTCGAAATCATGGGGGGTTTTGAGAGAGTAAATCAGGAGAAACTGTTTCCAGTGACAGGAGGGTCGGGAACCAGAGGACACAGATTGAAGAGAATTGGTGAAAGAACCAGAGGAGGAGATGAGGAGAATTTTTGACGCAGTGAGTTGTTCCAATCTGGAATTCACTGCCTGAAAGGGCGGTGGGAGGAGATTCAATAATAACTTTCAAAAGGGAATTGGATCAATATTTAAAAAGGAGAAAATTTGCAGGGCTCTGGGGAAAGAGCGGGGGAGTGGGATTAATTGGATAGTTCTTTCAAAGAGCTGGCACAGGCATGATGGGCCGAGTGGCCTCCTTCTGTGCCGTATGATTCTACGAGAAACACCAGACATAAATCCATTTCCCACCGTCAGACGGTAATAAATCACTCCCCTGTACTAGACAGCTTCCCCCTAGACAGTAATAAATCACTCCCCTGTACTAGACAGCTTCCCCCCAGACAGTAATAAATCACTCCCCTGTACTAGACAGCTTCCCCCTCGACAGTAATAAATCACTCCCCTGTACTGGACAGCTTCCCTCGAGACAGTAATAAATCACTCCCCTGTACTAGACAGCTTCCCCCCAGACAGTAATAAATCACTCCCCTGTACTAGACAGCTTCCCCCTCGACAGTAATAAATCACTCCCCTGTACTAGACAGCTTCCCCCCAGACAGTAATAAATCACTCCCCTGTACTAGACAGCTTCCCCCTCGACAGTAATAAATCACTCCCCTGTACGAGACAGCTTCCCCCTAGACAGTAATAAATCACTCCCCTGTACTAGACAGCTTCCCCCCAGACAGTAATAAATCACTCCCATATACTAGACAGCTTCCCCCTAGACAGTAATAAATCACTCCCCTGTACTGGACAGCTTCCCTCGAGACAGTAATAAATCACTCCCCTGTACTAGACAGCTTCCCCCGAGACAGTAATAAATCACTCCCCTGTACTAGACAGCTTCCCCCGAGACAGTAATAAATCACTCCCCTGTACTAGACAGCTTCCCTCGAGACAGTAATAAATCACTCCCCTGTACGAGACAGCTTCCCCCCAGACAGTAATAAATCACTCCCCTGTACTAGACAGCTTCCCCCTCGACAGTAATAAATCACTCCCCTGTACTCGACAGCTTCCCTCGAGACAGTAATAAATCACTCCCCTGTATTGGACAGCTTCCCTCGAGACAGTAATAAATCACTCCCCTGTACTAGACAGCTTCCCCCGAGACAGTAATAAATCACTCCCCTGTAATAGACAGCTTCCCTCGAGACAGTAATAAATCACTCCCCTGTACGAGACAGCTTCCCCCCAGACAGTAATAAATCACTCCCCTGTACTAGACAGCTTCCCCCTCGACAGTAATAAATCACTCCCCTGTGCTAGACAGCTTCCCCCCAGACGGTAATAAATCCCTTCATTTGCTGAGATCAGACTCACACCGAGCTCTGTCCACACCTACCTTGCATCTTCTTGATCGCCCTCTTCTCCGGCGTTGGCAAACTCTCGTCCTCCACCAAACACAAATACTCGACCCCACTCTCCCACTCTGCGGCGGGGACCGTCAGTCTGCTGGAGATCCTTTCTTTATCTCCATTCCTCTCGGGCCCCTGAGTCTTCACCCCATCTTCTCGCTCCTTTCCGTCCACCTGCCAGGTTACCCTCACCCCCTCTAAATCACCGTGAAGCACCTCACAAATAATGGTTGCCGTCCTGTTCCTCCAGATCTCTTCGAAGGAAGGTTTGCTTAAGGTGACTGAGATGCCGGTGTCCAAACATTGATCTGGGAGAAATATTATCATTATTATTTCATGATTCCCTCATGGGATGTGGGCGTCGCTGGCAAGGCCGCCATGTCTTGCTCATCTCCAGAGGTACAACTGAGTGGCTTGCTGGGCCCCTTCAGAGGGCAATTAAGAGTCGACCACTTTGGTGTGAGACGGGAGTCACGTGTAGGCCAGACAGGGGAAGGACGGCAGGTTTCCTTCCCCAAAGGGACGTTAATGAACCAGTTGGGTTTTTCCTGGTTCACGCTCACTTTTACTGAGACCAACTTTTCATTTCCAGTTTTCACTTTTCAAACTGATTTCAAATTCTCCAACTGCCCTGGTGGGAATTGAACTCAGTTCTGTGGATTATTAACTGTAAGTGTCAGCCTTGGCTCAGTGGGTCGGACCCTCGCCTCTGTGGTCAGAAGGTTGTGGGCCCAGAGCCCCACTCCAGAGACTTGAGCCCATAACCCAGGCCGACAATCCCCGGTGCCAGTACTGAGGGAGTGCTGCACTGTCGGAGGTGCCGTCTCTCGGCTGAGACATTAAACCCAGGCCCCGTCCGCCCCTCTCAGGTGGATCGAAAAGATCCCATGGCACTATTTCGAAGAAGAGCTGGGGAGTTCTCCCTGGTGTTCTGGGGCCAATATTTATCCCTCAACCAACAGCACTAAAACAGATGATCTGGTCATTATCACGTTGCTGTTTGTGGGATCTTGCTGTGCGCAAATTGGCTCCCGCGTTCCCTACATTACAACAGTGACTAAAAGAAAGGACTTCATTGGCTGCAAAGCGCTTTGGGACGTCCTGAGGTTGTGAAAGGCGCTACATAAATGCAAGTGTTTCTTTCTTTCTTAGCCCAGGCCTCTGGATTACTAGTCCCGTCACATTAACCACTACGTTCCCATATCTATGGCGTCAGTGTTGAACTTGTCTGGCCCGAGTAGAGTTTATAGCAGTGGGGACAAAGGATGTCAATATTGGAGTCAGGCCCAGGACCTTACCTTGAACGTCCTTCACCTCCTGGCTGGTGGTGGAGTTGGTGGGTGGATGAGACACTGTACAGGTGAAGACTGAGCCTTTCTTCCACTCCTCTGTACTCACGGTCAGGTAGTGCCTGGCGCTGAAAGTCCTCGCCTGTTCCAGGGCGGTGGGTGCAGCGCTGGTGTTGGAGGAGATCGGGGAGCCGTCTTTCTCCCAGGAGACGTGTATGAGGTCCGGGTAGAATCCCGTGATCATACACTCGAGTGTGGCCGTGTTCTTACTCTTGGTCTCTTGGGCTGGTGGAGGCAGCAGTCTGACCGTGGGACTCTTGGGCTCGACTGGAACAGACGGGCAAACAAAGAAAGTGTTAAACTCTTTCCCCTCAAGGTTATCAAAGGCAGGCCTTTAATTTCTGATCTCTTGCCCACCTTTTGCACTTCTTGTCCGTTTGGACACGGGCGAGGATGAGGAAGGACCTTGGGCAGAGCACACGTACTCTACCCCACTGGCCCACTCCATCGCGCTGGTTCGGAGTCGGCTGACGACCGTGCGTTGGGAACCTTCCTCTCTCGGCCCCTGGGTCACAATCCCTTCACTTCTCTCCTTCCCGTTCACCTCCCAGGAGATCTGGACCTGGCTCGGATCGGCACAGACCACCTCGCACACCAGGGTAGCAGTGTTGTTGATCCAAACCTCTTCAATAGAAGGATTTCGGATAAAGACAGACATTCCTGGGAATGAGAAAGGGGAAACCTTCAGAAGAATGGACAATATCTGGTGTCAAGGGGCTTCAGAATTTTAGGAGAGCCTTTTCTATTGGTGATCAGTGATGGAAGGTCAAGACAGAAGTGACTGTAAACAGTTTTAACCTGAGTCCTTTTTAACCTGTAATATCTTGGGCTGTTATTGGATCAAACTGGACTGGAGCTAAATTTGTAGCAAATCGAACATTAGCAAATCCCAGGGTTGTTTAAAATATATCTTGCATTTCTTGGTTTGCATGTTTTGACCGAGAAAACAGAATCAAAGCATCAAGAACTGTCGGGATGCGATTTTAATGCGTTTCCCGTAACCGTGCCCACTGGATCCACAATGGGGACTGCGATTGAGTTGCGGGGCTGAGCGACATTTAGTTCCAGTGATGTTAATAAAATGCAATCTCAGGTTTGTGGGATGGAGCGAGAGAGAGATGCAGACTGGTTAGCAAAAGAAACAATTGGATAAAAGCTTGTTTGCTCAGACACCTGGTGTGAGCTGTGGATTGATTTGTGACACTGAGCACACTGAGTCAATGAGGACCCCTCTTCTCCACTCGGAGTGAGCCCCGGGATTGCCTCGATTTTAAAATTCTTTCCTCCTGTTCCAATCCCCCCTCCATGGCCTCGCCCCCCGCCTCCCGATCTCTGTGACATTCTCCAGCCCTACAACCCTCCGAGATCTCTGCCTTCCTCCAACTCTGGGCTTTTGTACATGGCCCACTCCCTCCGCCCCACTATTGGCGGCCGTGCCTTCAGCCGTCTGGGCCCTAATCTCTGGAATTCCCTCCCTAAACCTCAATGATTTGCCTCCTCTCTCTCGTCCTTTAAGACCCTCCTTAAAACCTGCCCCTTTGACCTGTCCTAATATCTCCTTCTTTGGCTCAATGTCAATTTCTGTCTGATTACGCTCCTGTGAAGCCCCTTGGGACGTTTTGCTCCATTAAAGGCGCTATATAAATGCAGGGTGTTGTTGTTCATGACTCCCTGTCAAGGAAGAACGTTAGTTTGTAACGGCAGAGCAACCCATGAATCAGAGGAGGTGACAGAAGGTCCCCCCTCTTGCTACTGGTTGGGGATCTTTTCTCCATAACCTGTACTTCCTCCCCGTTTCATGTCCCTGAGTCATTGGACGAGGAAGAGGAGGATTTATCGAATTCTTCACCCATTATCTCCATTGTCACTCGTCTCCCAAAGGACCAACCTCACGTCAGAGATCCCACAGCTCTCCGTGTGTTCAGTGCACGATTAACACACACACTCACTGTGCAAATCACAACTAAGCTGTCTGCTTTGGTCCACAGCAGCTGTTCTACCGTGATATAATGTGAAGTTAACACTTGGGGAGGGACGACTATCTTTGTGTCAGGATCAAAACCTTTAATGAACATCTCGAATCAATTGCTCCGTCTGCAGTTGGAGCCGATGTTCAGCAGACCGTGTCTGCCTGAGAGGACCGTGTCTTTTATTAAATTAAGATGTTATCTCCCCCTTCTGTTTGAACAAAATGGTCAGCAACTTCCTTCCAAAATTTGGGATTGGTCACATTAAAGCTTCTCACCGTATCCAGTCAATGATTTGTAAACTTAGGTTTAATATACACCGTTTATAGTCAATGATTTGTGAACTTTGGTTTAATATACACCGTTTATAGTCAATGATTTGTAAACTTTGGTTTAATATACACCGTTTATAGTCAATGATTTGTAAACTTTGGTTTAATATACACCGTTTATCGTCAATGATTTGTAAACTTTGGTTTAATATACACCGTTTACAGTCAATGATTTGTGAACTTTGGTTTAATATACACCGTTTACAGTCAATGATTTGTGAACTTTGGTTTAATATACACCGTTTATAGTCAATGATTTGTAAACTTTGGTTTAATATACACCGTTTACAGTCAATGATTTGTAAATTTACATTTAATCTACACTCTGCTGACATTAATTATTGCAGTTTTTGTAAGGTGCTCAGCCCAGCCCTACATTGGTGACCGAGTCTCGAGGTTTAACAGTCCCTGGTGATGGGTGGTCTCCCATCATAAAACCTCACAGGGTCGGGTGAATTCCCCTTATTATTGTAAAATGCTGATATTGAGTGACAGGAGGTTAATTCTGTTTACCCCGTGCGGGGGGGGGGGGGAATTAAAAAGAAACACTTTCCCCCCTCTCTCCGCATCTCCGACAAAGATGCTGGCTCTCCGATGCACTTTCATCCCCACGGACACCCTGGGCAGGATTTGAACCCCCCAAACGGGTTTGTAATGAAATCCAACGGCCAATTCAATTCACAACCAATCATTTTATTGTGCACATTTGATGGCGACATTGATATTCGCGCTCGGTCCCATCGGCGAGCATCATATTAAGCTGAGTCTGTTGGATGAATCTCGGCATACACCCAGAACAAGAACAAGTGGAGTTCCCACCTGGAAATGGAAGAGTTGCAGATTTAAGTGTTAAACATTCTCATCTCCCCCTCCCCTGTGCTGGGAAAGTGGGAGCTCCACACGGGCCCCTGAACTCTGCTCCGTCCTGAGTTTTTCGGCTGCGAAAGGCTCTCGATCATGGAGACCACGACAAGCTGTTTCACCGTGTCCAGAACAGGAGAACCAGAGGACACGGCCTGCGCTCGAAGTGGGGGGAGCGGGAGGGCGCGGGGAGGGTCAATTGGGAACCAATATTTCAGTGAGTGAGTGGTCAATCTATGGAACAGGCTCCCGAGGGAGACGGTGGGAGCGGAGAGTAAAATCGGGCAAGGGGGTAAATCGGGGAGAGGGGGGGGTCGACCCAATCCAGGCAGTTTCCCCGCCCCGTGCGTCAGGTTAAATTTACCCCCTTTTAAATGTGGGTTCAATATCAAAACACACAAGACTGAAAATCTCGCCTCTCCCAACGAGGTGGATATTAGGGCCAGTGGTTAACAGATTGAAGGCCAGGGGTCAGCGCATTAAGTTAATATAAGGTGGAATTCCCCACAGGACGTCCTTTTCCCCCTCAGACACCACTTACCCCCTCGATACCACATGCTGATCCTCCCATTGAAGTTCGAAGGTGCGTGGGTCACTTCACAAGTGTAGACATCCCTTTCGGTCCATTCCACCGTCGGCACCGTCAGGAAAGTGACCGTTTCGAAGTCACCGTCTTTTCTCGTGTTTGAAGGGAGAACAACAGCCTCTTGCTGCACTCCGGCTTTCCTCCAGGAAACCTTCACAGCGTCGGGATAGAATTCCGATATTACACAGCCCAGGACAGCAGTGGTTTGATTGTAGACAACCTCCAGGGATGGAACAAGGGAGATGAGCTTTGGAGCTTGAGCTGGAAGACATTGGAATATTTCAGATGAGGAGATTGTTTTGGCCACAGTGAAGGTGGACTCCATTCCCCAAGTTCGAACCCCGTCATCCTCTCCCCTCGATACTCAGTCCCATTGACTTTAATGGAACTGATTATCGGGCGTGTCGTATAACGGGCGGCAAATGCGATCCCGCCGATTTTGCGTTCCCCGCCCGTGTCCAATCTCACGTGATTTCTCGTTGTCCTTTATTTCATTCCCATCAGCACCGCTGGCCGACAGGGATAGAATATATGGGCACGAGAATTCAGGCAGGTTCTATCGTGCAACGACCTGTGACATTGGTTGGGGGGAAATTACGTGGAGAGACCGGAGAAACTGGGGTTGTTCTCCTTGGAGCAGAGAAGGTCAAGGGGAGATTTGAGAGAGGTGTTCAAAATCATGAAGGGTTCGGATAAAGTAAATAAAGAGAAAACTGTTCCCATCGGCGGGAGGGTCGGTAACCAGAGGACGCAGATTTAAGGTGATCGGCAAAAGAACCAAAGGGGACGTGGGGAAAATCTTTTTGAGGCAGCGAGTGGTTCTGATCTGGAATGCGCTGCCTGACGGAGAAGGTGGATTTAATCGTGGCTTTCAAAAAGGAACTGGATAAATACTTGAAGGGAAAAAATTAGCAGGGCTCCGGGGAAAGAGCGGGGGAGAGTGGGACTAACTGGATCGCTCTTACAAAGAGCTGGCACGGGCTCGACGGGCCGAATGGCCTCCTTCTGTGATGTAACCGATCTGTGATTCGAAGTTTCCTTGTCCAATTTCACCCCGACACCAGTGAAGTTTTAAATGGTAAATAATATCTTGTACTCACGTTTCGGTTCAGGTTTTTTGGGGATGATCTGAGCTTCCACCATCTCGTCCGACTTGAATCCCGCCTTGCAAGCGTAGAAGCTTTTGGTTTTCCAATCTGAGGCAGAGACTTTGAGCACAACGCTCATTGTGTACTTCATGTTTTGCCCCAAGGCTGCCGGATATTTCTTGATTCCGGTGGAGATGTCTCCACTGTCAGTGGACCATATCTGACTGATGCTCTCGGGCCGAAAGTCCTTGACCAGACACAGGAGGCTGATCTCATCTTGGTCGGAGCTCGTGCCGCAGTAAGGGTTGGCGATGTAGACGGAGGGTGCGGACTGGACATCTGAAAGGTAAATAGGTGCAGACGGATAAGTCCAGTCAACAAATACATTACAGGCGTCCGCAGCAGGAGGGATTTTGTTCTGTATAAAACCAGCCATTTCCGAAAACGATTACACTGCTACGCAAGGGGCTTATGTTTTGAAGTCTTGAGCGCATAATCTAGGCCGACACTCCATTCCACCGCTGAGGGAGTGCTGCACTGTCGGAGGTGCCGTCTTTCGGGTGAGACGTTAAACCGAGGCCCTGTCTGCCCTCCCGAAACCAATTCATGTTTCCCATATAACTGTTAGCACCAGATGACAGGAGTTTACAGAAATGGAAGGATTTGGCACCAAGTTATTCGAATAACGGAGACTTGTTTTGGGGTGACATTGATCGGGAGATTGAAATCCCAGAGAGTCTCACACAAGTGACAGGCATAACCTGGTGGGAATGGTAATCTGGGTAAGAGGGCAAATAGGACCCGTAGAGATACATTGTGGAAGAGGTTACGAGTTCAAATCCCACCACGGCAAGTTGGGAAATCAAGGCCATTCAATCTGGCGATTTCTGGGCTGGCACCAGATAAAATGACCTGGTCAAAAAAACCCAACTGGTTCATTAAAGTTCTTGAGGGAAGGGAATCTGCCGCCCCTCCCTGGTCTGGGCCTACACGTGACTCCAGTCCCACACACCACATGGCTGACTCTTAATCCCCCCTCAGGGCAACTAGAGGTGGGAAATAAATGGCGGCCACACTGGCCGAAGGAATTAGAAAGAAAATGTGAGCTGAGGTGGTGGAGGTGCAACGAGATGAGGTCAAGGACAGGAAAGCAAGAAGGCAATTAATGGCTGTTGTTACTGAACTCAGACACAAGGCGAAGATTGGAAGGGCAATAGTTTGACCGGACAGAGAGATGTGAACAATGACACAATGTTCATCACAGAACGTTCAATTCCCCAGATTTTGACCGGGGATCTTGCTGGAAAACTAAGGAGCAAGTGTGGAGATTGGGCAGGATAGAGATGGCGCGAGAGTAACAGAGGGAGACAGGGAGAGATAGAGATGGAGAGAGAGTAACAGAGAGAGACAGGGAGAGATAGAGATGGAGAGAGAGACAGGGAGAGATAAAGATGGAGAGAGAGTAACAGAGAGAGAAAGGGAGAGATAGAGATGGAGAGAGAGTAACATAGAGAGAAAGGGAGAGATAAAGATGGAGAGAGAGTAAGAGAGAGACCGGGAGAGATAGAGAGGGAGAGAGAGTAACAGAGAGAGATGGGGAGAGATAGAGATGGAGTGAGGGAACAGAGAGAGAAAGGGAGAAATAAAGATGGAGGGAGAGTAACAGAGAGAGAAAGGGAGAGATAGAGATGGAGAGAGAGTAAGAGAGAGAGACAGGGAGAGATAGAGATGGAGAGAGAGTGACAGGGAGAGATAGACATGGAGAGAGAGTAACAGAGAGAGATGGGGAGAGATAGAGATGGAGAGAGAGTAACAGAGAGAGATGGAGAGAGATGGAGATGGAGAGAGAGTAACAGAGAGAGAAAGGGAGAGATAGAGATGGAGGGAGCGTAAGAGAGAGATGGGGAGAGATAGAGATAGAGATGGAGAGAGAGCAACAGAGAGAGACAGGGAGAGATAGAGATGGAGTGAGAGTAACAGAGAGAGAAAGGGAGAGATGGAGAGGGAGAGATAGAGATGGAGAGAGAGTAAGAGAGAGAGACAGGGAGAGATAGAGATGGAGAGAGAGACAGGGAGAGATAGAGATGGAAAGAGAGTAACAGAGAAAGATGGGGAGAGATAGAGATGGAGTGAGGTAACAGAGAGAGAAAGGGAGAGATAAAGATGGAGGGAGAGTAACAGAGAGAGAAAGGGAGTGATGGAGATGGAGAGAGAGTAAGAGAGAGAGACAGGGAGAGATAGAGATGGAGAGAGAGTGACAGGGAGAGATAAAGATGGAGAGAGAGTAACAGAGAGAGATGGGGAGAGATGGAGATGGAGAGAGAGTAACAGAGAGAGATGGGGAGAGATAGAGATGGAGAGAGAGTAACAGAGAGAGATGGGGAGAGATGGAGATGGAGAGAGAGTAAGAGAGAGATGGGGAGAGATAGAGATAGAGATGGAGAGAGAGCAACAGAGAGAGACAGGGAGAGATTGAGATGGAGAGAGAGTAACAGAGAGAGACAGGGAGAGATCGAGATGGAGAGAGAGTAACAGAGAGAGACAGGGAGAGATAGAGATGGAGTGAGAGTAACAGAGAGAGACAGGGAGAGATCGAGAGGGAGAGATAGAGATGGAGAGAGATTTCCAAGTTGTGCAGGATTGTTGAAATCTTGTTTTTTGGGATAAAACTGGAAAATACAGAAAGCTGCAAATAATAATGTGTAAAAAAAGTGACTATTTCCAGTTGCATTTTGAAGAATCCGTTTTCTCAGTGACCAATGTTCATCGTTCCATAAAAAAACTGCACTGTTGGGTTAATGCGCGTGATTGACAGGGATAGAAAGGAGGGCGGGAGAGAGGAATTCTCTCTTTCTCTCTCCTTATTCTTTTCGATTACACAGGCTAAAACTGACGGTGTCGGAGCAGTAAATCACTCATCTAATTCTGGCCCTTGGCGATACAGCTTCTGTTAATCAGACACACAAACCAATCCGTACTTTAGGGAAAGTGTCACAGAACAGAAACCAGAAGATACGGTGCCTGATACACAATCTGGAAACACCCAGTATCCACTGACGGCTTCTCAGGGTTTGAAGTGACTCATGAAGGGGAGATCCAGTCGGCGGTCTTGGGAATCTTGCTATTTGTCATTGATATGAGCGGCTTAGGGACATGGGAATTGGTGGACCGAGAAAGACCAAGGGCCGTCTGGTTCCCCTTCTCCCACCCTGGTCGCCGTGTGATACGATGATAATGGAGTTGTTGACTAATCAGAGCAATCGATCTCCATCAATTAGTCTCCAACAGACCCAGACATGAGGTGAGGAAAACCCCCAGTGGTGGAGAGCTTTGGGGAGCCATTGGTCCAAAGTCACCTGTTCCTCCCGAGCCCTGTTCCACTTCCCGCACCTCATGTCCCCAAATTACTCGTAGACTCTCTCCCCAAATGTTATTTTCTGGAAAAGGTTCTCCTGAGAATTCCCCTCAAGTTTGCCTGTTGTACAGGAAAAGGAGGCAGTGGAAATGGGGAAAAATATAGCTGGATACGGGAAGACTGGGAGCCTGGAAGCTATTAATGAGCTCGTTATTTTTACCAGTGGGGTATTAATGAGCTCCCCCACTGGTATCAAATCACTTTGTTCACTAATTAATGGGTGACTGCATCCACTGAAATAGGGGACAGGGAACGGTGAGGGAGTGCTGCATTGTCGGAGGTGCCGTCTTTCGGATGAGACGTTAAACCGAGGCCCCATCTGCCCCTCTCAGGTGGATGTGAAAGGTCTCACTGCACTATTGGAGGAGGAGCAGGGGAGTTCTCCTCGGTGTCCCGCCCAATATTTATCCTTCAACCAACATCACTAAAGCACAGATTATCTGGTCATTATCACATTGCTGTTTGTGGGATCTTGCTGTGCACAAATTAGCTGCAGCGTTCCCTACATTCTAACAGTGACTGCACTTCAACAAGTCCTTCACAGGCTGTAAAGCACCCTGGGACGTCCTGAGGTCATGAAAGGCGCTATATAAATGCAAGACCTTTCTCTCACAACCACTTTTAATGCACGACAACCAATCCTGGTTAATATAATAACAAAGGAGATTTGAAATCTTAGCCAGTGGGACAATAAAGGACGACATGGAATTGGTCCCGCACTTCCTTGTCTGCTGAACTAAGAACGAGCAGCTCATTAGGAAAGTAAAGCTCGAGAACACATCAGGAACGGAAAGTAATTTGGCTCAGAATCGAAACCCGGACCAGTCACTGACTTCAAAATGAAGGAAACATTTATTCAGTCGCTGAGCGTCACCGAATATTTAAATTCAGCAAAGCTTGTATTTCTTTCAGAGATAATAACTGACGAGCAGACTCCCACAATTAGGACCCCAGAGAACGCTCTCTGTCGATTTGTTTTGTGTTTCTGTTTTCGAATCAAACTGCAGCAATTTGCTTTAACATCGAAAGAACGACATGTGTTCAAAGTATCTGAGCTGGGAGTGTTTGATGGGACAGTGTAGAGGGAGCTTTACTCTGTATCTAACCCTGTACCTGCCCTGGGAGTGTTTGATGGGACAGTGTCGAGGGAGCTTTACTCTGTATCTAACCCGTGCTGTATCTGCCCTGGGAGTGTTTGATGGGACAGTGTAGAGGGAGCTTTACTCTGTATCTAACTCGTGCTGTACCTGCCCTGGGAGTGTTTGATGGGACCGTGTAGAGGGAGCTTTACTCTGTATCTAACCCTGTACCTGCCCTGGGAGTGTTTGATGGGACAGTGTAGAGGGAGCTTTACTCTGTATCTAACCCATGCTGTACCTGCCCTGGGAGTGTTTGATGGGACAGTGTAGAGGGAGCTTTACTCTGTATCTAACCCATGCTGTACCTGCCCTGGGAGTGTTTGACGGGACAGTGTAGAGGGAGCTTTACTCTGTATCTAACCCGTGCTGTACCTGTCCTGGGAGTGTTTGATGGGACAGTGTAGAGGGAGCTTTACTCTGTATCTAACCCGTGCTGTACCTGTCCTGGGAGTGTTTGATGGGTCAGTGTCGAGGGAGCTTTACTCTGTATCTAACCCGTGCTGTACCTGCCCTGGGATTGTTTGATGGGACAGTGTCGAGGGAGCTTTACTCTGTATCTAACCCGTGCTGTACCTGCCCTGGGAGTGTTTGACGGGACAGTGTAGAGGGAGCTTTACTCTGTATCTAACCCGTGCTGTACCTGCCCTGGGAGTGTTTGATGGGACAGTGTAGAGGGAGCTTTACTCTGTATCTAACCCGTGCTGTCCCTGCCCTGGGAGTGTTTGATGGGCCATTTTACAAAACCGCCCAAAACCAATTCCCTCCCCTCCCTTACCGAATGTGTGAAATTCTCTTCTGCTTTTAATTTGCTCCCTGATACCCGACACCTGTTTTGTCAAATTCCATTTCGAATTTTAAAAACATCTTCCCCCCCCCGAAAAAAAAACCTGAAACTTCCTTAATCCCACCAATTAATGGCGAGATATTTTAAATATCCATTCAATGCTGACCGAGGCTGGGCATTACACCGGGATGGGCCTCATACAGTACATTACAGTCCAGTACAGGCATCCTGCTCTACCCCTCTGTTAATGGAGCCCAGGACACAACCTCACACTGAACTGGTTCTTTCAACATCTCTCCAGAACTCTTCAATCTTTACCCTGATTGATCGGTTGTAGGACTGATCGATCAAACTTGTACGATTGAGAGAGGGAGAGAGAGAGACGGAGAGAGAGAGAGATGGAGAGAGAGAGAGACGGAGATAGAGAGACGGAGAGAGAGAGACGGAGAGAGAGAGAGACGGAGAGAGAGACGGAGAGAGAGAGACGGAGAGGGAGAGAGAGAGAGAGCGAGGGAGCGAGAGAGACGGAGAGAGAGAGAGACGGAGAGAGGGAGATAGAGAGAGAGAGACGGAGAGAGAGATGGAGAGACAGGGACAGAGAGAGAGAGAGAGAGAGATGCAGCGAGAGAGAGAGAGAGAGAGACGGAGAGTGAGAGAGACAGAGAGTGTGAGAGAGAGAGAGAAACTGAGAGACACAGAGAGGAGAGAGAGAGAGAGGGAGAGATAGATCGAGAGAGAAACTGAGAGAGAGAGACAGAGAGAGAGAGAGAGACGGGGAGAGGGAGAGAGAGACGGGGAGAGAGAGAGAGAGACGGGGAGAGAGAGAGAGAGACGGGGAGAAAGAGAGAGAGAGAGACGGGGGAGAGAGAGAGACGGAGAGAGAGAGAGAGACGGAGAGAGGGAGGGAGACGGAGAGAAGGAGATTGAGAGATGGAGGCAGAGAGAGACGGAGAGAGAGACGGCAAGAGAGAGATAGATGGAGAGAAAGAGAGAGAGACGGAATTAGAGAGACAGAGAGAGAGAGAAAGACATAGAGAGAGAGAAAGACATGGAGAGAGAGAAAGACACGGAGAGAGAGAAACGGTAAGACAGAGAGACGGGAAGAGAGAGAGACGGTGAGAGAAAGAGAGAGAAATGCAGAGAGATAGAGAGGGAGAGAGAGATGGAGAGAGGGAGAGAGACGGACTGAGGGAGGGAGACCGAGAGAGGGAGATTGAGAGATGGAGACAGAGAGAGACGGAGAGAGAGACGCCAAGAGAGAGATGGATGGAGAGAAAGAGAGAGAGACGGAATGAGAGAGAGAGACAGAGAGAGAGAGAGAAAGACATAGAGAGAGAGAAAGACATGGAGAGAGAGACAGAGAAAGAGAGACAGAAAGAGAGAGAGACGGTGAGAGAGAGAAACGCAGAGAGAGAGAGAGAAACGCAGAGAGAGAGAGAGATGGAGAGAGAGATGGAGAGAGAGAGACAGACGGAGAGAGAGAGAGAAAACAGCAAGAAAGAAAGAGAGCATGAGAGAGAGAGAGGGAGAAAGAAAAGAAATGAAAGAAGGGAAGGTAAGAAAGAGGGAAGAAAGAAAGGAGGCTATAAAGACAAGAAGAAAAGAAAGGAAGAAAGAAAGAAATGAAGAAAGGAGGGAGAACCCAATCCATGAGCAAATTCAGACAAGATACTTTACAATAACCACCGCGATAAACGAGTCTCAATCACCCGGGCACACGACATATTTGGGTGTCCAATTTTCAAAGTCTTTCTCACAAAGAAGGATGTGAATTGGAAGCTCACAGACTGAGGTGTTTCACTCCAGTTAAATTAACTTCTTGGAAGTGTTTGTGCTCTGTGATGTGTGATGTTCCCCACTGCACAGTCCGTGTTAGAACCAAACACTCCGAGTCCAGACAGATACACGAGGTGGAATCAAACTCTACTGTGTGCTATTTGGAAAGTGTTTGTCTATTTGGGTGCAATTCCTCTGGGTGACATATTGAAGCCATCATTGACCTCCTTACAAAGACCGTACAACCCAGAAACAGGCCATTCGGCCCAACAGGTCCATGCTGGTGTTGATGGTCCACACGGGCGTCCTCCCTCCCGACTTCATCTCACCCTATCAGCATCTCCTTCTATTCCTTTCTCCCTCATGTGTTTATCGAGCTTACCCTCAAATCCATCTACACTATTCACCTCAACTACTCCTTGTGGGAGCGAGTTCCACATTCTCACCACTCTCTGGGGAAAGAAGTTTCTCCTGAATTCCCGATTGGATTTATTAGTGACTATCTTATATTTATGGCCCCAAGTTCTGTTCTCCCCCACAAGTGGAAATATCTTCTCCACGTCTACCCTATCAAACCCTTTCATAATCTTAAAGACCTCGATCAGGTCACCCCTCAGCCTTCTCTTTTCTCGAGAAAAAAGCCCGAGCACATTCGGCCTTTCCTGACAGGGAGAACCTCTCAGTTCTGGTATCATCCGAGTGAATCTTTTTTGCACCCTCACTGGTGCCTCTGTATCCTTTTTATAATATGGAGACCAGAACTGTTCACAGTGCTCCAAGTGTGGTCTAACCAAGGTTCGATACAAGTTTAACATAACTTCTCTGCTTTTCAATTCTATCCCTCTAGAAATGAACCCCAGTGTTAAACCTTGATACACTAACACTGCAATAAGGGATCTTACTCCCACCCATTGGACTCGCACTCATGGGGAGATTTAGCCATCAACCAGTTCATTCATTTGGATGGAATTGGCTCGTCCAATGTTTTAATCCAATTATTAAAACAGTGAACAGAAAAATCTGATGGCAGTAAGTTGACAATTAACAGGTCCATCGCTGTTATTGCCGAGGACCAGTTTAAACTGCACAGAAACCCTTACAGTCCTCAACCCTTGAATGTGGCTTCAGTTCAAGCTGAGATTTCAGAGGGGAGATGAACTAAACACTCTGTTGGAAGTTTGTGATCATTAAACAGCTATTGTCAAGGCACAATAAAATCCTTTGTGAACAAGATCTAAGCTTATTACACATGCAATCTGTTTCCTGTTTGGATCAACAGGTGGCTGGTTTATTGCTGTGAGCTTGTTGGGCCGAGGAGTTTTTAATAAACACAATTCCCCGTTTCTCACTCTCTACAAACTACTTGCTTTCCATCAGCACTCATTTATCAAGTGAAACATGGAACTTATTTTTCAACATCTAGAAGCCGTCCCATCAATGTTTTTAACTGCAAAACATCCAACTGGAAACAAGTGTCTGTGACACCAAGTGTTAAATCACAACGCAGTTTGAGAATGTGTTTTAACTCAGATTAGAACAAAATCCGAAACCGCCTGCAATCTCCGAAACTCCAAATGACCAAAACCCAAACCAACATCGCAAGTGTCCTGAAAATTATACTCTGGATCGAGATCGTATTAAACATATCCTGGACTCCAACTAACTCCTCGTTTCATAGATCTCTGCGGTGACGATTGCAAATGTGTTCGAGATCAGTGGGGTTAAATCTTAACCCTTTAGAGTCCATCCAGTTATCAGATTTCAGCTCCAGTCACTGGGGGGGGATTCTCGACTCGAAAGAAATCCTCCCGTCTCGGAGAGATTCATGAGATTGTTGTAAATATCTCACTGATTTCAGGGGAATCACACACTGCACTTCAATTATCGAATTCACTAATAATAACGCAAATTCAGAAAATAAATCTCAGATAAGGAAGGAATTGAGAAGTTTGTCTTACCTGAAGTCACTGTCAGCAAGGTTCCTTTCCCCCAGTAGTCAAGATAGTCACACTGTGCTCCCTCTCCTCATTCACCCAATGCAGTAACTTAACTTGCCCACGATATGTAATAATCTCAGGGTGGGGTCAAAATAAACCTTCTTTTAACCTGGGAGCAGCTGCTTCCTCGATTTTGATCTCAAATTCCATCCTGAACCTCTCCCAAGTGTATTAATAAATGAGGTATTTTTGGACTTTTCCTGTCTGCAGATACCAACTCCTGCACGTTCCAGATGGACAGAATCCACCCCTTTTTGCCTTCTATTTTCCCAGGAATCGACATTTTCCTCCCACAGTCCGAGTCAGTGTTTCGATATTTGACTCTGGGATGCACGAGTGGGGAATCGATGGGCACAGGCTCTGATACACACGGTCACTTGTCCCGGGGGGAGTTTCTGTCACACTCTATACTACTGTGGTCCCAGTATATCACAGTGCTTCACTCCATGTCATAAACCACCCTCATAAGATCCAGCCCCAAACAAAATGGACCAAACAACCGGCCAGTAGGTTCATTAACTCCTCCTCAGTCTGTATCCGTGTGTCCCTCACACATCCAGGTGGCAAACTCGGGGGGTTTCAGGACTTTAAAGGGAGATGATAAAATCCACAAGGAGCTTTCACTGTCCTTTGTCGCACTGCGATCTCTCAGTAACATCTTCAAAGAAAATTGCTTTGCCCTCCCAGATTATTTAATCAGGAGCTGATTTATATCCACGGGACACGAGGTGAAGGCCGGTGATTTGTCCCCAAGAGTCCAATTTAAACAGTTGTGGTGAGGCAGGTTTGTGAATGGAGAGAGTCCCCGTTCCTCACACTGTGCCACCCACTGTATAGACACTGTGATACACACCCGTACACTAACCTCCACCCCTTTCACTCTCACTGAGCCCAGTCACTTCACATTTAAACCACACTGCACTGCTCCAAGTGAACTAACCTGCTCTCTGATTCACACTGGCGATGGGTTGGGGGGCGGTGGTTTCGTGGATCTGTCACTGGACCAGTGATCCGGAGGCCTGGGTTTCATCATCTGGAAAGAAAGAGCTGGGATCAGGAAAAGTGACCCTCAAACTGTCGGATTGTCCTCAAAACCCCAACTGGTTCACTCATGTCCTTTAGGGAAGGAAACCTGGTCTGGCCTATAGGTGACTCCAGTCTCACACAGGGTTCCCATCCCTCCCGGAATGACTGGGAGTTTCCCGGAATCGGGGATACCTCCCCCCGAGCGCTGAGTCCAGCAGCCCCGGGTGATCAGCGATTTAAATTGCCCGTTGCAGTGTCCCTCCCACCACCCTTCCCCCTCCATCCCCTCCCCTTACCCCCTCACCCACTCCCACCTCCTCTCTCCCCTCCCCCCTCCTCTCCCCCCACCCCCTCCCCTCCATTTCGATCATTCGATGAAAACTTTCCTTTATCGAGTCCGAGCTCAGGGAGTGGTTTTGGAAATGTTGGTGCTGAGCTGAGTTTCGGCCAATGGGGCCCAGTGAGAATTGGCCCCAAACACTGAGCCCACTGCCCTATGGGCGATCTCTCGGTTTGGGTCAGCTCGGTCTGCGCCGCCCGGTTTCGAGGTGTGAATCGTCCGAGCACAGATCGGCTCTGACTGAGGTTCCCAGTTCAGGCTTTGTCAACTTCACCCGGAACTGGTGTCCAAGGAGATCGGGAGAGAGACGGGGCCGATTAAAAGTGACATCGAGCGGGGAGCCCGACCGGACCTTGTGCAGTGAGGGGGGGGATTCTGGCTCTGGTTTCAGGGGGAATATCAGTGGGTTATAGGATGACTCACAGTTACAGGTAGGTTATCATTACACCGATTACTCCCAGTGATATATAGACTAGCAGTGAGTTATTGTATTACTGTTGGTGATGAGGGGAATCAGAGTCTCACCTCTCCCATTTCCGGGGGCCACAGGTCTCTACACAGCGAGGAGGAGGATCCAGCTGTGGTGATAACTGAGGACAAGTGATCGATCCTCCCCTTTCACTGATTCCCCTGAGTGCAGAGACTCTCGCTGAGTTCTTGCAGCAGCCCAGCCCTGGTTCCTCTCACTGTGTCTCTCGCACAGTAATAGATGGCGGTGTCCTCAGCTCTCAGATTGGTCATTTGTAGATACGCAGTGTTGCTGTCCTTGGAAACCGTGAATCGGTTTTCGAATCCAGGCGCGTAATACTTGATACCGTCATAGTCCATTTCTGCGACCCACTCCAGCCCCTTCCCGGGGACCTGTTTAACCCAGTCCATGCCGTAGTCGCTGATATCAAACCCACTCACTGTACAGGAGAGTTTGTGAGACTCCCCGGGCTTTTTCACCACTGACTCGGGCTGGGTCAGCACGATGTCGGACTGGACGCCTGTTAATAAAGAGAGAAATAAAAGAGAGCGCACTTTAATAAACCAATTGAACAAACCGCGGGTCAAAGAGACTGGGAATAATCAGCCGCACTGAGTGGGAATAAGGCGACGGGGACACTCACATGTTAGACAGGCCAGAAGGACACAGAGATAAGAACCAATCTCCATCGCCCTGTGCATTCACCGAGACTCAGACACTCCGCAAAACAGCAGCAATCGGCTGCTTCAGGGCTTTGTTTGGAGCTGAACTCAGTGCTGTTTAAATAGGGAAGTGGAGGGAGGGAGGGAGTGAGTGAGTGAGTGAGGGAGTGAGGGGCCCACGGATTGAACAGTGGCCCCACCCACAGAAACCAGGGGCACAGCTTCCTGTCCCCGCCCCCAGCAGCGAATTCAATTCTCTTAAAGGGATTTATTTATAGATCAGGCGGCAGATTGGCGGCAAAAATAAGATCTGGATTAAAGATCGAGGAATACAAAGATAATCCCCGGCTTCTCTTCCCCACCACAAACCGTCTCCTTAAACCCCTCTCCCCTGCCCCCTCCACCCTCACCTCCAACGACAAGTCCGAGGGGCTCATGGACGACTTTGTCACTAAGATTGAGACCGTCCGTTCAGCTGCCTCTGTCACTTCCCTCCCTTCCCCTCGCCCACCGAGACAAACTTCCCCGAAGGATCCCCCCTGCCCAAACCCTGAACTCACATCTTTCTCTAGTTTCTCTCCAAACTGGTCGAGATCTGGTATTTCTAATCCTGACAGTGTTACTGGTCCAGATCTGGTATTTCTAATCCTGACAGTATTACTGGTCTAGATCTGGTATTTCTAATCCTGACAGTGTTACTGGTCTCGATCTGGTATTTCTAATCCTGACAGTATGACTGGTCTAGATCTGGTATTTCTAATCCTGACAGTATGACTGGTCTCGATCTGGTATTTCTAATCCTGACAGTATTACTGGTCCAGATCTGGTATTTCTAATCCTGACAGTATGACTGGTCTAGATCTGGTATTTCTAATCCTGACAGTGTTACTGGTCTCGATCTGGTATTTCTAATCCTGACAGTATGACTGGTCTAGATCTGGTATTTCTAATCCTGACAGTATGACTGGTCTAGATCTGGTATTTCTAATCCTGACAGTGTTACTGGTCTCGATCTGGTATTTCTAATCCTGACAGTATTACTGGTCTAGATCTGGTATTTCTAATCCTGACAGTGTTACTGATCTAGATCTGGTATTTCTAATCCTGACAGTATTACTGGTCTAGATCTGGTATTTCTAATCCTGACAGTGTTACTGGTCTAGATCTGGTATTTCTAATCCTGACAGTGTTACTGGTCCAGATCTGGTATTTCTAATCCTGACAGTGTCACTGGTCTAGATCTGGTATTTCTAATCCTGACAGTATTACTGGTCTAGATCTGGTATTTATAATCCTGACAGTGTTACTGGTCCAGATCTGGTATTTCTAATCCTGACAGTATGACTGGTCCAGATCTGGTATTTATAATCCTGACAGTGTTACTGGTCTAGATCTGGTATTTCTAATCCTGACAGTATGACTGGTCCAGATCTGGTATTTATAATCCTGACAGTGTTACTGGTCCAGATCTGGTATTTCTAATCCTGACAGTATTACTGGTCTAGATCTGGTATTTCTAATCCTGACAGTATTACTGGTCTAGATCTGGTATTTATAATCCTGACAGTGTTACTGGTCTCGATCTGGTATTTCTAATCCTGACAATATAACTGGTCTAGATCTGGTATTTCTAATCCTGACAGTATAACTGGTCCAGATCTGGTATTTCTAATCCTGACAGTATTACTGGTCTAGATCTGGTATTTCTAATCCTGACAGTGTCGCTGGTCTAGATCTGGTATTTCTAATCCTGACAGTGTTACTGGTCTCGATCTGGTATTTCTAATCCTGACAGTATTACTGGTCCAGATCTGGTATTTCTAATCCTGACAGTGTTACTGGTCTAGATCTGGCATTTCTAATCCTGACAGTATTACTGGTCTCGATCTGGTATTTCTAATCCTGACAGTATTACTGGTCTAGATCTGGTATTTCTAATCCTGACAGTGTCACTGGTCTAGATCTGGTATTTCTAATCCTGACAGTGTTACTGGTCCAGATCTGGTATTTCTAATCCTGACAGTGTTACTGGTCCAGATCTGGTATTTCTAATCCTGACAGTATTACTGGTCTAGATCTGGTATTTATAATCCTGACAGTGTTACTGGTCCAGATCTGGTATTTCTAATCCTGACAGTGTTACTGGTCTAGATCTGGTATTTCTAATCCTGACAGTATTACTGGTCTAGATCTGGTATTTATAATCCTGACAGTGTTACTGGTCCAGATCTGGTATTTCTAATCCTGACAGTATGACTGGTCCAGATCTGGTATTTATAATCCTGACAGTGTTACTGGTCTAGATCTGGTATTTCTAATCCTGACAGTATGACTGGTCCAGATCTGGTATTTATAATCCTGACAGTGTTACTGGTCCAGATCTGGTATTTCTAATCCTGACAGTATTACTGGTCCAGATCTGGTATTTCTAATCCTGACAGTATTACTGGTCTAGATCTGGTATTTATAATCCTGACAGTGTTACTGGTCTCGATCTGGTATTTCTAATCCTGACAATATAACTGGTCTAGATCTGGTATTTCTAATCCTGACAGTATAACTGGTCCAGATCTGGTATTTCTAATCCTGACAGTATTACTGGTCTAGATCTGGTATTTCTAATCCTGACAGTGTCGCTGGTCTAGATCTGGTATTTCTAATCCTGACAGTGTTACTGGTCTCGATCTGGTATTTCTAATCCTGACAGTGTTACTGGTCTAGATCTGGCATTTCTAATCCTGACAGTATTACTGGTCTCGATCTGGTATTTCTAATCCTGACAGTATTACTGGTCTAGATCTGGTATTTCTAATCCTGACAGTGTCACTGGTCTAGATCTGGTATTTCTAATCCTGACAGTGTTACTGGTCCAGATCTGGTATTTCTAATCCTGACAGTGTTACTGGTCCAGATCTGGTATTTCTAATCCTGACAGTATTACTGGTCAAGATCTGGTATTTCTAATCCTGACAGTGTTACTGGTCGAGATCTGGTATTTCTAATCCTGACAGTATTACTGGTCTAGATCTGGTTTTTCTAATCCTGACAGTATTACTGGTCTAGATCTGGTATTTCTAATCCTGACAGTATTACTGGTCTAGATCTGGTATTTCTAATCCTGACAGTATTACTGGTCCAGATCTGGTATTTCTAATCCTGACAGTATTACTGGTCCAGATCTGGTATTTATAATCCTGACAGTGTTACTGGTCCAGATCTGGTATTTCTAATCCTGACAGTATTACTGGTCTAGATCTGGTATTTCTAATCCTGACAGTATTACTGGTCTAGATCTGGTATTTATAATCCTGACAGTGTTACTGGTCCAGATCTGGTATTTCTAATCCTGACAGTATTACTGGTCTAGATCTGGTATTTATAATCCTGACAGTGTTACTGGTCTAGATCTGGTATTTCTAATCCTGACAGTATTACTGGTCCAGATCTGGTATTTCTAATCCTGACAGTATTACTGGTCGAGATCTGGTATTTCTAATCCTGACAGTATTACTGGTCCAGATCTGGTATTTCTAATCCTGACAGTATTACTGGTCTAGATCTGGTATTTCTAATCCTGACAGTGTTACTGGTCTAGATCTGGTATTTCTAATCCTGACAGTATTACTGGTCCAGATCTGGTATTTCTAATCCTGACAGTATTACTGGTCGAGATCTGGTATTTCTAATCCTGACAGTATTACTGGTCCAGATCTGGTATTTCTAATCCTGACAGTATTACTGGTCTAGATCTGGTATTTCTAATCCTGACAGTGTTACTGGTCTAGATCTGGTATTTCTAATCCTGACAGTATTACTGGTCCAGATCTGGTATTTCTAATCCTGACAGTGTTACTGGTCTCGATCTGGTATTTCTAATCCTGACAGTATTACTGGTCTAGATCTGGTATTTCTAATCCTGACAGTATTACTAGTCCAGATCTGGTATTTCTAATCCTGACAGTATTACTGGTCCAGATCTGGTATTTCTAATCCTGACAGTGTTACTGCTCCAGATCTGGTATTTCTAATCCTGACAGTATTACTGGTCTAGATCTGGTATTTATAATCCTGACAGTGTTACTGGTCCAGATCTGGTATTTCTAATCCTGACAGTATTACTGGTCTAGATCTGGTATTTCTAATCCTGACAGTGTTACTGGTCTAGATCTGGTATTTCTAATCCTGACAGTATTACTGGTCTAGATCTGGTATTTCTAATCCTGACAGTGTCACTGGTCCAGATCTGGTATTTCTAATCCTGACAGTATTACTGGTCCAGATCTGGTATTTCTAATCCTGACAGTGTCACTGGTCTAGATCTGGTATTTCTAATCCTGACAGTATTATTGGTCTGGATCTGGTATTTCTAATCCTGACAGTATTACTGGTCTAGATCTGGTATTTATAATCCTGACAGTGTTACTGGTCCAGATCTGGTATTTCTAATCCTGACAGTATGACTGGTCCAGATCTGGTATTTATAATCCTGACAGTGTTACTGGTCTAGATCTGGTATTTCTAATCCTGACAGTATTACTGGTCCAGATCTGGTATTTCTAATCCTGACAGTATTACTGGTCTAGATCTGGTATTTCTAATCCTGACAGTGTTACTGGTCCAGATCTGGTATTTCTAATCCTGACAGTGTTACTGGTCCAGATATGGTATTTCTAATCCTGACAGTATTACTGGTCCAGATCTGGTATTTCTAATCCTGACAGTGTTGCTGGTCTAGATCTGGTATTTCTAATCCTGACAGTATTACTGGTCTAGATCTGGTATTTATAATCCTGACAGTGTCACTGGTCTAGATCTGGCATTTCTAATCCTGACAGTATTACTGGTCTCGATCTGGTATTTCTAATCCTGACAGTATTACTGGTCTAGATCTGGTATTTCTAATCCTGACAGTATTACTGGTCTAGATCTGGTATTTCTAATCCTGACAGTGTCACTGGTCTAGATCTGGTATTTCTAATCCTGACAGTGTTACTGCTCCAGATCTGGTATTTCTAATCCTGACAGTATTACTGGTCTAGATCTGGTATTTCTAATCGTGACAGTATTACTGGTCAAGATCTGGTATTTCTAATCCTGACAGTGTTACTGGTCTAGATCTGGTATTTCTAATCCTGACAGTATTACTGGTCTAGATCTGGTATTTCTAATCCTGACAGTATTACTGGTCTAGATCTGGTATTTCTAATCCTGACAGTATTACTGGTCTAGATCTGGTATTTCTAATCCTGACAGTATTACTGGTCGAGATCTGGTATTTATAATCCTGACAGTGTTACTGGTCCAGATCTGGTATTTCTAATCCTGACAGTATTACTGGTCTAGATCTGGTATTTATAATCCTGACAGTGTTACTGGTCTAGATCTGGTATTTCTAATCCTGACAGTATTACTGGTCCAGATCTGGTATTTCTAATCCTGACAGTATTACTGGTCTAGATCTGGTATTTATAATCCTGACAGTGTTACTGGTCTCGATCTGGTATTTCTAATCCTGACAGTATTACTGGTCCAGATCTGGTATTTCTAATCCTGACAGTGTTACTGGTCCAGATCTGGTATTTCTAATCCTGACAGTATTACTGGTCCAGATCTGATATTTCTAATCCTGACAGTGTTACTGGTCCAGATCTGGTATTGCTAATCCTGACAGTATTACTGGTCCAGATCTGGTATTTCTAATCCTGACAGTGTTACTGGTCTCGATCTGGTATTTCTAATCCTGACAGTATTACTGGTCCAGATCTGGTATTTCTAATCCTGACAGTATTACTGGTCTAGATCTGGTATTTCTAATCCTGACAGTATTACTGGTCCAGATCTGGTATTTATAATCCTGACAGTGTTACTGGTCTCGATCTGGTATTTCTAATCCTGACAGTATTACTGGTCCAGATCTGGTATTTCTAATCCTGACAGTGTTACTGGTCTAGATCTGGTATTTATAATCCTGACAGTGTTACTGGTCGAGATCTGGTATTTCTAATCCTGACAGTATTACTGGTCTAGATCTGGTATTTCTAATCCTGACAGTATTACTGGTCTAGATCTGGTATTTCTAATCCTGACAGTATTACTGGTCTAGATCTGGTATTTATAATCCTGACAGTGTTACTGGTCCAGATCTGGTATTTCTAATCCTGACAGTATTACTGGTCTAGATCTGGTATTTATAATCCTGACAGTATTACTGGTCTGGATCTGGTATTTCTAATCCTGACAGTATTACTGGTCTAGATCTGGTATTTCTAATCCTGACAGTATTACTGGTCTAGATCTGGTATTTATAATCCTGACAGTATTACTGGTCTAGATCTGGTATTTATAATCCTGACAGTGTTACTGGTCCAGATCTGGTATTTCTAATCCTGACAGTATTACTGGTCTAGATCTGGTATTTCTAATCCTGACAGTGTTACTGGTCTAGATCTGGTATTTCTAATCCTGACAGTATTACTGGTCTAGATCTGGTATTTCTAATCCTGACAGTATTACTGGTCTAGATTTGGTATTTCTAATCCTGACAGTATTACTGGTCTAGATCTGGTATTTCTAATCCTGACAGTATTACTGGTCTAGATCTGGTATTTCTGATCCTGACAGTATTATTGTTCTAGATCTGGTATTTCTAATCCTGACAGTATTACTGGTCTGGATCTGGTATTTCTAATCCTGACAGTATTACTGGTCTAGATCTGGTATTTATAATCCTGACAGTGTTACTGGTCCAGATCTGGTATTTCTAATCCTGACAGTATTACTGGTCTAGATCTGGTATTTATAATCCTGACAGTATTACTGGTCTGGATCTGGTATTTCTAATCCTGACAGTATTACTGGTCTAGATCTGGTATTTCTAATCCTGACAGTATTACTGGTCTAGATCTGGTATTTCTAATCCTGACAGTATTACTGGTCTAGATCTGGTATTTCTAATCCTGACAGTGTTACTGGTCCAGATCTGGTATTTATAATCCTGACAGTGTTACTGGTCCAGATCTGGTATTTTTAATCCTGACAGTATTACTGGTCTAGATCTGGTATTTCTAATCCTGACAGTGTTACTGGTCTAGATCTGGTATTTCTAATCCTGACAGTATTACTGGTCTAGATCTGGTATTTCTAATCCTGACAGTATTACTGGTCTAGATTTGGTATTTCTAATCCTGACAGTGTTACTGGTCTAGATCTGGTATTTCTAATCCTGACAGTATTACTGGTCCAGATCTGGTATTTCTAATCCTGACAGTATTACTGGTCTCGATCTGGTATTTCTAATCCTGACAGTATTACTGGTCTTGATCTGGTATTTCTAATCCTGACAGTGTTACTGGTCTAGATCTGGTATTTCTAATCCTGACAGTGTTACTGGTCTAGATCTGGTATTTCTAATCCTGACAGTATTACTGGTCTAGATCTGGTATTTCTAATCCTGACAGTGTTACTGGTCTAGATCTGGTATTTCTAATCCTGACAGTGTTACTGGTCTAGATCTGGTATTTCTAATCCTGACAGTGTTACTGGTCCAGATCTGGTATTTCTAATCCTGACAGTATTACTGGTCTAGATCTGGTATTTATAATCCTGACAGTATTACTGGTCTAGATCTGGTATTTATAATCCTGACAGTGTTACTGGTCCAGATCTGGTATTTCTAATCCTGACAGTATTACTGGTCTAGATCTGGTATTTCTAATCCTGACAGTGTTACTGGTCTAGATCTGGTATTTCTAATCCTGACAGTATTACTGGTCTAGATCTGGTATTTCTAATCCTGACAGTATTACTGGTCTAGATTTGGTATTTCTAATCCTGACAGTATTACTGGTCTAGATCTGGTATTTCTAATCCTGACAGTATTACTGGTCTAGATCTGGTATTTCTGATCCTGACAGTATTATTGTTCTAGATCTGGTATTTCTAATCCTGACAGTATTACTGGTCTGGATCTGGTATTTCTAATCCTGACAGTATTACTGGTCTAGATCTGGTATTTATAATCCTGACAGTGTTACTGGTCCAGATCTGGTATTTCTAATCCTGACAGTATTACTGGTCTAGATCTGGTATTTATAATCCTGACAGTATTACTGGTCTGGATCTGGTATTTCTAATCCTGACAGTATTACTGGTCTAGATCTGGTATTTCTAATCCTGACAGTATTACTGGTCTAGATCTGGTATTTCTAATCCTGACAGTATTACTGGTCTAGATCTGGTATTTCTAATCCTGACAGTGTTACTGGTCCAGATCTGGTATTTATAATCCTGACAGTGTTACTGGTCCAGATCTGGTATTTTTAATCCTGACAGTATTACTGGTCCAGATCTGGTATTTATAATCCTGACAGTGTTACTGGTCTAGATCTGGTATTTCTAATCCTGACAGTATTACTGGTCTCGATTTGGTATTTCTAATCCTGACAGTGTTACTGGTCTAGATCTGGTATTTCTAATCCTGACAGTATTACTGGTCCAGATCTGGTATTTCTAATCCTGACAGTATTACTGGTCTCGATCTGGTATTTCTAATCCTGACAGTATTACTGGTCTAGATCTGGTATTTCTAATCCTGACAGTGTTACTGGTCTAGATCTGGTATTTCTAATCCTGACAGTGTTACTGGTCCAGATCTGGTATTTCTAATCCTGACAGTATTACTGGTCTAGATCTGGTATTTCTAATCCTGACAGTGTTACTGGTCCAGAACTGGTATTTCTAATCCTGACAGTGTTACTGGTCTAGATCTGGTATTTCTAATCCTGACAGTGTTACTGGTCCAGATCTGGTATTTCTAATCCTGACAGTATTACTGATCTAGATCTGGTATTTCTAATCCTGACAGTTTTGCTGGTCCAGATCTGGTATTTCTAATCCTGACAGTTTTACTGGTCTAGATCTAGTATTTATAATCCTGACAGTGTCACTGGTCTAGATCTGGTATTTCTAATCCTGACATTATTACTGGTCCAGATCTGGTATTTCTAATCCTGACTGTGTTACTGGTCTAGATCTGGTATCAATTCTGTGAACAGGGAGATATCTGTGCACTGACTGGTGTCTCTCAGTCCCTCTCTCTCAGGGTGATATCTGTACACTGACTGGTGTCTCTCAGTCCCTCTCTCTCATGGTGATATCTGTACACTGACTGGTGTCTCTCAGTCCCTCTCTCTCAGGGTGATATCTGTACACTGACTGCTGTCTCTCAGTCCCTCTCTCTCAGGGTGATATCTGTGCACTGACTGCTGTCTCTCAGTCCCTCTCCCTCAGGGAGATATCTGTACACTGACTGGTGTCTCTCAGTCCCTCTCTCTCAGGGTGATATCTGTACACTGACTGGTGTCTCTCAGTCCCTCTCTCTCAGGATGATATCTGTGCACTGACTGGTGTCTCTCAGTCCCTCTCCCTCAGGGAGATATCTGTACACTGACTGGTGTCTTTCAGTCCCTCTCTCTCAGGGTGATATCTGTACACTGACTGGTGTCTCTCAGTCCCCTCTCTCTCAGGGTGATATCTGTGCACTGACTGCTGTCTCTCCGTCCCTCTCTCTCAGGGTGATATCTGTACACTGACTGGTGTCTCTCAGTCCCTTCTTTGCATGGTGTTACTAATGCGGCCAACACAATGGCTGTCTGTGGAGAGGCCACCGTGTATGGCCACCAAATCCTGTATCTTACAGAATGTATTCGGAGATATGCTCTGTGTTTTTAAATTGTAATATTTGGAATCGTATTGTTTACGATCCGTGTTGTATTGTTTTGAAATGTGTGGCCTTGGAATTGTGGTGTCTTTAAATTTGATGAAATAAAGTATATTTTGAAATATTAAAATAAATTCCGACATCTGATGGTGTTCCTGACGGTGTTTCACTCCTACACTAGATGCCATTATTGGGACATGTAGTCCTGCCAATGGAAACAGTCTATTGACGGTGACCTTGCCTGTTCATTTGATCATTTTGAACACCTCGATCACATATCCTGGGTTCCAATTCGAGTCTGACATCGATCCCATCTCAGGTTCAGGGTCTCCACTCCCGTTAAGCAGTCTGGGAATCTTAATATTAAGGCAGTTGATTCCCGCTGCCCTGGATCGACTCGTCCCACAGTGAGACCCGGGGATGGAACAGTGATCTCCCCCTTGTGATCCCCACCCCACACTCATGTCTTTTCCACCTGGGCCTCTCAGCCTGGGCTCAGTGGGGATCACTCTCACCTCTGAGTCACAAGGTCGTGGGTTCAAGGCCCACTCCAGAGACTTGAGGCCCTAATCTCGGCTGACACTTCGGTGCAGTGCTGAGGGAGTGCTGCACTGCCGGAGGTGCCGTCTTTCGGATGGGACGTTAAACCGAGGCCCTGTCTGCCCCTCTCCGGTGGATAGAAAAGATCCCACGGCCACTATTGGAAGAAGAGCAGGGGAGTTCTCCCAGGTGTCCTGGGCCAATATTTATCCCTGAACCAATATCATTAAAATAGATTATCTGACCATTTTATCTCATTGCTGTTTGTGGGATCTTGCTGTGCATAACATGGCGGCCGCGTTTCCGACATTACAACAGTGATTACACTTCAAAAAATAATTAATTGTCTGTAAATCACTTGGGTCCTGAGGTTGTGAAAGGCACTGTATGAATGGAAGTTACTGCCAGTTACAGGAAGAGGAGGGGAACTTGAGATCGATTTGTAAACTCACGGGGAAAGGGCGGGGGAATGGGACCAACTGGATTGGTCTTACAAAGAGCCAGCATGGGCTGGATGGGCAGAATGGCCTCCTTCTGTGCTGTAATCATTCGATGATTCGATGAGGGGAAACAGAGAGACCGTGAGGGGAATCGGAGAGACCGTGAGGGGAATCGGAGAGACCGTGAGGGGAATCAGAGAGACCGTGAGGGGAATCCAAGGGACCATGAGGGGAGTTAGATAGACCGTGAGGGGAATCAGAGAGACCGTGAGGGGAAACGGAGAGACCGTGAGGGGAGTCAGAGGGAACGTGAGGGGAATCAGAGAGACCGTGAGGAGAATCAGAGAGACCGTGAGGGGAATCAGAGAGACCGCGAGGGGAATCAGAGAGACCGCGAGGGGGAATCAGAGAGACCGCGAGGGGAATCAGAGAGACCGTGAGGGGAATCAGAGAGACCGCGAGGGGAATCAGAGAGACCGCGAGGGGGAATCAGAGAGACCGCGAGGGGAATCAGAGAGACCGTGAGGGGAATCGGAGAGACCGCGAGGGGAATCAGAGGGAACGTGAGGGGAATCAGAGAGACCGCGAGGGGAATCGGAGAGACCGCGAGGGGAATCAGAGAGACCGCGAGGGGAATCGGAGAGACCGTGAGGGGAATCGGAGGGAACGTGAGGGGAATCGGAGAGACCGCGAGGGGAATCGGAGAGACCGCGAGGGGAATCGGAGAGACCGCGAGGGGAATCGGAGAGACCGTGAGGGGAAACAGCTTTGTTCTTATTTTTATTTTCACACCAGGCAGCATCTTAATGAATGTTTGCTGCACCGTCTCGATTGCCTCAACACAGTGTGGATCCCCACACTGCACACAGTGCTCCGACTGTGGTCTTACTGTCGGTTTATAAAGATTCACCATTTACCCCTCGACCTTGAGATTCCAGCTCGGGACGGACAAACCAAGGAGGAGGGGCAAACTCCCAGCCCCGCCTGAGGGCTCAGAGAGAGGGAGAGCTGAATTTAAAAAGGCTCCATATTCAGAGAGGGTGTGTTCAGATCCCCAGGGGGTAACAGGGGGTTTGGGCCCTGAGGCCTGCACCCAAAAGCATGCAGGAGGAACCAGCTTTATGTGTCTTACCTGATCAAGGGAGAGGAGACATGGGAGCCCACATGGTGCACAGACAGACGGGGACATGTTATGTCATTCCATGGGTGCGGTTCCCTGGTCTAGACGGCCGAGGGACAGGTGGAGACGGCCCCGATGGGAGAACCCGGAATAAATCTGGAAATAAAAAGTTGGGATCAGGAAAAGTGACCGTGGAGCTGTCGGATCATCGTGAAGACCCAACTGCTTCAGGAACTACCTGTGGGGAACCTGCCGTCCTTCCCCAGTCCGGCCTATACGTGACTCCAGTCCCACACCAACCTGGTTGACCCTTAGCTGCCCTCTGAAGTGGACGAGCAAGATATTCATTTGTATGAAACCACATCCAGCGGTTCAAGATGAAGGCCCACCCCCACCTTCTCAGGGCAACTCGAGACGGGCAATAAATGCCGGCCTTGCCCAGCGGTGCCCCGCACCCCGAGAATTAATCAAAGAAACAGAGACTCCTAGACGGCCGGTGGGTAATTTGCTGATCGGGAGTTGTCTCTCCCAGAGACCGGACAATAAGTGTTTCATTTGTCTGGGTTTTGGGAAAGACGCCTCTCCCCACATTGTGTTCGAAAACCCTTTGATCTCTGTCAGTCTGCGAGAGGGGGTTCTTTTAACACAGAGCTTTGAGGAGCGGGACGCAGACACCAAGAGAGGCAGTCAGGCTTTTGGAAACAGAAGGCTGCCCAGTCAGGCGGGCAGCCGAGTGCTGCTCGAAGGTTCAGTGAAGACGGGGAACTGCAGAGAGAGAGGTTCTGCAGAGGAGTTATTCTGTTTGGATCAAGATTCCCCTCCCAGGTGGTGGGAGGACAGTGGATTCTCGAGACCCTTTCATCACTCGAATGTGAGCTGGACTGATTGAATGAAGTGACTCTGATTGTCCCTGTTGTTCTGAACATCTCACCCGGCTTTGGAATAAAGCAGCAAACAAATCGAACCAAAGTTCACCTCCTCTCACAGTAACTCCCGGTAACTTTCCTTCATACAGAGCCTTTCACAAACCTCAGGACCTCCCAAAGAGCTTTACAGACAATTCAGGATTTTCTGAAGTGCAGTCACTGTTGTAATGTAGGAAAGGCGGGAGCCAATTTGCGCACAGCAAGATCCCACAAACAGCAATGAGATAAAATGACCAGATAATTTGTTATTTAATGATGTTGGTTGAGGGATAAATATTGGCCCTGGACACCGGGGAGAACTTCCCAGCTCTTCTTCGAAATGGTCCCATGGGATCTTTTACACCCTCCTGAGAGGGCAGGCGGGGCCTCGGTTTAACGTCTCACCCGAAGGACGGCACCTCCGACAGTGCAGCTCTCCCTCAGTGAGTGTCAGCTGGGATTATGGGCTCAAGTCTCTGGAATGGGGTTTGAACCCACGACCTTTCTGACTCAGAGGCGAGAGTGATCCCCACTGAGCCCAGGCTCAGGAGATCCAGGCGCAGAAGACATGAGTGTGGGGTGGGGATCACAAGGGGGAGATCACTGTTCCATCCCCGGGTCTCACTGTGGGACGAGTCGATCCAGGGCAGCGGGAATCAACTGCCTTAATATTAAGATTCCCAGACTGCTTAACGGGAGTGGAGACCCTGAACCTGAGATGGGATCGATGTCAGACTCGAATTGGAACCCAGGATATGTGATCGAGGTGTTCAAAATGATCAAATGAACAGGCAAGGTCACCGTCAATAGACTGTTTCCATTGGCAGGACGACATGTCCCAATAATGGCATCTAGTGTAGGAGTGAAACACCGTCAGGAACACCATCAGATGTCGGAATAACACACCCGCACTAAACACCATCGAAAGTATTAGTACTACACCTGCAGCAGTAACAGCACCAGGTGTACGTGTATCACACCCACACTAGTAACACCATGTGAAGTATTAGTACTATACCTGCAGCAGTAACAGCACCAGGTGTCCGTGTATCACACCCACACTAGTAACACCATGTGAAGTATTAGTACTATACCTGCAGCAGTAACAGCACCAGGTGTCCGTGTATCACACCCACACTGGTAACACCATGTGAAGTATTAGTACTATACCTGCAGCAGTAACAGCACCAGGTGTCCGTGTATCACACCCACACTAGTAACACCATGTGAAGTATTAGTACTATACCTGCAGCAGTAACAGCACCAGGTGTCCGTGTATCACACCCACACCAGCAACACCATGTGAAGTATTAGTACTATACCTGCAGCAGTAACAGCACCAGGTGTCCGTGTATCACACCCACACTAGTAACACCATGTGAAGTATTAGTACTATACCTGCAGCAGTAACAGCACCAGGTGTCCGTGTATCACACCCACACTAGTAACACTGTATAAAGGAGGGGAGTTGATCTCATTCCCTGTGACGGGCTCTGATCCGAGATCCCCTCACTTGACCTGGGCCACATTCAGCGAAATGTTATTCTAATCGAAATGGATGAAGAGAAACGATGGCCGTACTCACTGAGCCTGAGATTTGATTCCCTGCTGCTGCTGCTCCCCGATACCGGGCACCTCTCGGCCTGCACCATTGCCTCAACATGTGGAGCCAATGACTTGGGCCTGAGGCCTGTCTTGGGTAAAAACCCCAGGGCCACTTGTCACCACACAACTCTGGGCCCAAACCACTGACCTGCTTCTCATCTTTTTCTCAGCTCTTTCTTTCTTTCTCAGCCTTCCTGTTTCTGCTCCTTTTTATTTAATGAGGGGGTGGGGTGGGACGGGGGAGGGGGTGAAGAGGGGCCTCTCCCCCTCAAACCCCCTCTGCTTTTCCCCTCCTCCCTTTTTCTGATGGATTGAGGTGATTTTAAAGGGTGTTTAACTGCGGGGCGGAGGAGCCCGAGTGAGTGAAGGTGAGTGAAGGACGTGCTTCGCGAGCTCGGCCTTCAAACCCCAACAGGAAAAGCACGAGGGGCCCGGGGAGGGAGGGAGAGGGAGAGAGAGGGGGAGAGAGAGAGAGGGAGAGGGAGAGAGGGAGCAGGAGAGAGAGAGAGAGGGAGAGAGAGAGAGGAAGAGGGAGAGAGGGAGAGGGAGAGAGGGAGAGAGAGAGAGAGAGGGAGAGGGAGAGAGAGGGAGTGAGAGAGAGAGGGAGAGAGGAAGAGGGAGAGACAGGGAGAGGGAGAGGAGGGGGGAGGTTTGTCCCGAACTCAACAGCGGGCGGGGCTCTTTGGTGGGGAGTGGGAAACACCTCAGAGCCCCGGGAAAGAGCGGCTTCAGAAAGTTCCAATGATTCAAATTCATGTGTGAAGGTTTCGGGAGTGCGGCCAGAATAATGTCCAGTATTAGTCCAATCCCAGCAGCAGTCTGTCTGTCTATCTATTTATCTCTCTATCTCGATATCTATCTCACACTCTTCTGTCTATCTCCATCTCTTTCTCTCGATGTAACACCATCAGATGTCTGAATAACACACCCACACTAGTAACACCATCTATAGTATTGGTCCTATATCTCCAGCAGTCTATCTATCCCCCACTCTGTCTATCTCCATCTCTCTCTCTATATATATTGATATATATATTTATAAAATCTCTCTCTCCGGATACTTGAATCATTTTGTGGAACGTTCCCCATTCCAGTCTCACAGTTTCTCCTCCAGTCTCTGTTCCTGATTTCCAGAGCTGTACAGGGGGCTCAGAACCAGGAGGGGCTCCGTTAGATTTTACTGACCGGCCCCCGAACACAGCTCAGTGGGTTTGCTCACAGAACCGGTCTGCTGCTCCGTTGGAGATAAACAGCAGAAGAGCCTGTTTGGACCGAGGCCTTATCAGCAACACGCAGCGACACACACCCAGAACTAAACTCACCCCGTCAGCAATGATTGATGGAAACCGCACTCAGTGTTTGCTGACTGGGCCGGGTCCACATCCAGCAAATTGTTTCTGAGCTGAAAGTGTTCCCCAGCCTTGGATGCCCCTCCCCTGTGTTTCCCATCCTGTTGCCTCCTTCACTGTTTACCCCACACCTCAGTCAGGCCGTGTTGGGAAGTCTTGCCCAGAACAACCCAAGGCTGCCCCGAGCTCGACTGACCAGCGAGTGATTCATTTTGGTCGGAAGAGTGAGGAGAGGCAACATTAACTAAATGGTCCAATTTTAAAGGGGGTGCAGGAACAGAGAGACCTGGGGGGGGGTGTGTACACAAATCTTTGAAGGTGGCAGGACAAGTTGAGAAGGCTGTTAAAAAGACAGACGGGATCCTGGGCTTTATAACTCAAGGCATAGAGAACAAAAGCAAGGGAGTTATGCTGAACCTTTATAAAACACTGGTTAGGGCCCCAGCTGGAGTATTGTGACCAATTCTGGGCACCGCACTTTAGGAAGGATGTCAAGGCCTTGGAGAGGGTGCAGAGGAGATTTACTAGAATGGTTCCAGGGATGAGGGGCTTCAGTGATGTGGAGAGACTGGAGAAACTGGGGTTGTTCTCCTGAGAGCAGAGAAGGTTAAGGGGAGATTTGATCGAGGTGTTCAAAATCATGAAGGGTTTTAATAGAGTAAATAAGGTAACCAGAGGACACAGATTTACGGTAATCGGTAAAAGAACCAGAGGGGGAGATGAGGAAACATTTTTTTACGCAGCGAGTTGTGATGATCTGGAATTCACGGCCTGAAAGGGCGGTGGAAGCAGATTCAATAATAACTTTCAAAAGGGAATTGGATAAATACTTGAAGGGGGAAAATTTGCAGGGCTACGGGGGAAAGAGCAGGGGGAGTGGGACTGATTGGATCGCTCGTCCAAAGAGCCAGCACAGGCACGATGGTCCGAATGGCCTCTCCCAGTGCTGTATCATTCTCTGATTCTATGATGTGGTTTAAGGAGTGTGTGTGGAACAGTTCAATGACCGTCCGTTCCCAAGTGTGTTTCCCAAGGGTTCCATTCTGATCTCTCCAGTCGTAGCCAGAGAATCACCTGCAATGGCGTCTCTTCCCACCCCCACACCGTTACCTCTGGAGTCCCCCAAGGATCTACCCTTGGCCCCCTCCCATTTCTCATCTACATGCTGCCCCTCGGTGATATCATCCGAAGACATGACATCAGGTTCCACATGTACACTGACGATACCCAGCTCCACCTCACCACCACCTCTCGACTCCTTCTATACTCTGGATCGAACCTGTGCTGTACCTGCCCTGGGAGTGTTTGATGGGACAGTGTAGAGGGAGCTTTACTCTGGAGCAAACCCGTGCCGTACCTGCCCTGGGAGTGTTTGATGGGACAGTGTAGAGGGAGCTTTACGCTGTATCTCACCCGTGCTGTACCTGCCCTGGGAGTGTTTGATGGGACAGTGTAGAGGGAGCTTTACGCTGTATCTCACCCGTGCCGTACCTGCCCTGGGAGTGTTTGATGGGACAGTGTAGAGGGAGCTTTACTCTGTATCTAACCCGTGCTGCATCTGACCTGGGAATGTTTAATGGGGCATTGTAGATGGAGCTTTACTCTATATCTAACACGTACTGTACCTGCCCTGGGAGTGTTTTACGGGACAATGTAGAGGGAGCTTTACTCTGTATCTAACCCGTGCTGCACCTGTCCTGGGATTGTTTGATGGGACAGTGTAGAGGGAGATGTGCTCTGTTTCTAACCCGTGCTGTACCTGCCCTGGGAATGTTTGATGGGTCAGTGCAGAGGGAGCTTTACTTTATATCTAACCCGTGCTGCAACTGCCCTGGGAGTGTATGATGGGTCAGTGTACAGGGAACTTTCCTCTGTATTTAACCCATGCTGTCACTGCCCTGGGAGTGTTTGATGGGACAGTGTTGGGGGAGCTTTACTCTGTATCTCACCCTGTACCTGCCCTGGGAGTGTTTGATGGGACAGTGTAGAGGGAGCTTTACTCCGTATCTAACTCGTGCTGTACCTGCCCTGGGAGTGTTTGATGGGACAGTGTAGAGGGAGCTTTACTCTGTATCTAACCCGTGCTGTTGCTTCCCTGGGACAATTTGATGTTTGTAAACAATTTTACAACACCAAGTTACAGTCCAACAATTTTATTTTAAAATCCACAAGCTTTCGGAGGCTTCCTCCCTCCTCAGGTGAATGTGGGACTGAAATCACATTCACCTGAGGAAGGAGGAAGCCTCCGAAAGCTTGTGGATTTTAAAATAAAATTGTAGGACTGTAACTTGGTGTTGTAAAATTGTTTACAATTTTCAACCCCAGTCCATCACCGGCATCTCCACATCACAATTTGACGGGACAGAGTCGCGGGAGCTTCTCTGTATCTGACCCGTGCTGCACCTGCCCTGGGAGTGTTTGATGGGACAGTGTCGAGGGAGCTTTACTCTGTATCTAACTCGTGCTGTACCTGCCCTGAGAGTGTTTGACGGGACAGTGTAGAGGGAGCTTTACTCTGTATCTAACTCGTGCTGTACCTGCCCTGGGAGTGTTTGATGGGACAGTGTCGAGGGAGCTTTACTCTGTATCTCACCCGTGCTGCACCTGCCCTGGGAGTGTTTGATGGGACAGTGTAGAGGGAGATTTGCTCTGTATCTAACCCGTGCTGTTCCTGCCCTGGGAGTGTTTGATGGGACAGTGTAGAGGGAGCTTTACTCTGTATCTAACCCGTGCTGTTCCTGCCCTGGGAGTGTTTGATGGGACAGTGCAGAGGGAGCTTTACTCTGTATCTAATTCGTGCTGCACCTGCCCTGGGAGTGTTTGATGGGACAGTGTAGAGGGAGCTTTACTCTGTATCTCACCCGTGCTGTACCTGCCCTGGGAGTGTTTGATGGGACAGTGTAGAGGGAGCTTTACTCTGTATCTAACCCGTGCTGGACCTGCCCTGGGAGTGTTTGATGGGACAGTGTAGAGGGAGCTTTACTCTGTATCTAACCCGTGCTGTACCTGCCCTGGGAGTGTTTGATGGGACAGTGTTGAGGGAGTGGATGAAATGTGTAATATTTGCTTGATGTGTAACAGACAACTGGCAGGTTTAGGTGTTGGAATTAACCCTGAATGAAAGCTTGAGAAGCTTCTCACTCTCCAGCCCTTGGTTTACTCGAAGCACAGTGACTATTTGTTATTACCAGTTGACAGATGTTCGAAACTCAACGATAACATCAAGTCTGGTTGCTTCTCCTTCCACTTCCTCTCAGATTTCACAGCCAGGCTTATTCTGAGCAGGGGGACCTCCCACAGGGACCTTGTTGCTAAAAAGAATAAGCAGGCGGCTTTAGATATGGAAATACAGTTGTGATTTTGTCCATTGCACCAATAAACAGGTTTATATTTACTGAAAGGAGCCAGACTCTCAGAACAAAAACTTTATTGAAATTTTAAAATATACTTTATTTTATAGAATTTAAAGATACTCAGTTCAATGCAAATATCACAATTCCAAACCAGTACAATTCAAACTAATACAATACAGATCGTACACAATACGATCCCAATGTTACAATTCAAACACAGTCCATTTCTTATGATTCATGGTGTACGATACAGGGTGGGGTGGCCTCACACGGTGGCCTCTCCCCTTACAGCCGTTGCGTAGGCCGCACCTCGCCTCAGTGCGTCCCGCAGCACGTACTCCTGGACCTTGGAGTGTGCCAGTCGGCAACACTCGGTCGTGGACAGCTCCTTCAGCTGGAAGGCCAGCAGGTTTCGGACGGGCCAAAGGGCCTCCTTCACCGAGTTAATGGTCTTCCAGCCGCAGGTGCGGATAAGAAATTGGGTTATTGTGCAGCAAATTTTACTCTTCACAGTGTGAGGGTGTTGGTCAGTTTATCAAAATAACGGACCGGAGAATTCAACATAAACACAGTTACAGTGTGGGAATACACAGAGTGAGGGAACTGTACATAAACACAGTTACAGTGTGGGAATACACAGAGTGAGGGAACTGTACATAAACACAGTTACAGTGTGGGAATACACAGAGTGAGGGAACTGTACATTAACACAGTTACAGTGTGGGAATACACAGAGTGAGGGAATTGTACATAAACACAGTTACAGTGTGGGAATACACAGAGTGAGGGAACTGTACATAAACACAGTTACAGTGTGGGAATACACAGAGTGAGGGAACTGTACATAAACACAGTTACAGTGTGGGAATACACAGAGTGAGGGAATTGTACATAAACACAGTTACAGTGTGGGAATAAACAGAGTGAGGGAATTGTACATAAACACAGTTACAGTGTGGGAATACACAGAGTGAGGGAATTGTACATAAACACAGTTACAGTGTGGGAATAAACAGAGTGAGGGAACTGTACATAAACACAGTTACAGTGTGGGAATACACAGAGTGAGGGAATTGTACATAAACACAGTTACAGTGTGGGAATAAACAGAGTGAGGGAATTGTACATAAACACAGTTACAGTGTGGGAATACACAGAGTGAGGGAATTGTACATAAACACAGTTACAGTGTGGGAATAAACAGAGTGAGGGAACTGTACATAAACACAGTTACAGTGTGGGAATACACAGAGTGAGGGAATTGTACATAAACACAGTTACAGTGTGGGAATAAACAGAGTGAGGGAACTGTACATAAACACAGTTACAGTGTGGGAATACACAGAGTGAGGGAACTGTACATAAACACAGTTACAGTGTGGGAATACACAGAGTGAGGGAACTGTACATAAACACAGTTACAGTGTGGGAATACACAGAGTGAGGGAACTGTTCATAAACACAGTTACAGTGTGGGAATACACAGAGTGAGGGAACTGTACATAAACACAGTTACAGTGTGGGAATACACAGAGTGAGGGAACTGTTCATAAACACAGTTACAGTGTGGGAATACACAGAGTGAGGGAACTGTACATAAACACAGTTACAGTGTGGGAATACACAGAGTGAGGGAACTGTACATAAACACAGTTGCAGTGTGGGAATACACAGAGTGAGGGAACTGTTCATAAACACAGTTACAGTGTGGGACTGTACACAGAGTGAGGGAATTTAATACAAAGTCATTTCCTGTCCCTTTCCTATCTTGTATCCCTCTCCAAGGTCTCCTCTCAGACACTTCACATCCACTCTCAGAAGCCCAAGTCTCTCCAGTCTTTCCTCATTACTCAGACCCGCCCCTGATACTGGGGAGCTGCCTCGAGACTCTTCTCTGTGCTGCCTCCAGCAGTCGATTGTCTCCCTGGTATCTCGGTGACCAGAAATTGACCCAGTCCTCAAGGTGCAGTCTGACCAGAACTGGACCCAGTCCTCAAGGTGCAGTCTGACCAGAACTGGACCCAGTCCTCAAGTTGTAGAATGAATGAGGTTTGATTTTTTATTCTCAAATTTTACATTATTTCTGAAAATTTACGGATACAGAGAGAGAGAGAGGGAGAGAATTCGAGTGAGAGAGAGAGGCAGCAGGAGAGAGAGAGCGAGAGTGAGTGAGAGCGAGAAGCAGACAGTGAGGACGACAGAGTGAAAAAGACTAGAGAGTGAGAAAGACAGAGGGAGTGAGAGAGAGAGAGAATGAACGAGACAGAGTGAGAGAGACAGAGAGAGTGAGAGAGACAGAGGGAGTGAGAGATTTTATTTATAAAATCCCCTTCACATCCTCGAGGTGTCGGAAATCTCCTCACTGTCAATGAGCAACTAACTGTTTCACCGAATCCCGGCCCTTTCTCTGTCTGTCCCACACTAATCCCACTGCCCCACCTGCTCCCCATAGCCCCGTATCAATCCGGAGCTAATCCCACTGCCCCACCCTCTCCCCAGAGCCCTGTGTCAATCTCACACTAATCCCACTGCCCCACTCTCTCCCCATACTCCTGTATCAATCTCACACTAATCCCACTGCCCCACTCTCTCCCCATACTCCTGTATCAATCTCACACTAATCCCACTGCCCCACTCTCTCCCCATACTCCTGTATCAATCTCACACTAATCCCACTGCCCCACCTGCTCCCCATAGCCCCGTATCAATCCGGAGCTAATCCCACTGCCCCACCCTCTCCCCAGAGCCCTGTGTCAATCTCACACTAATCCCACTGCCCCACTCTCTCCCCATAGTCCTGTATCAATCTCACACTAATCCCACTGCCCCACTCTCTCCCCAGAGCCCTGTGTCAATCTCACACTAATCCCACTGCCCCACTCTCTCCCCATACTCCTGTATCAATCTCACACTAATCCCACTGCCCCACTCTCTCCCCATAGTCCAGTATCAATCTCACACTAATCCCACTGCCCCACTCTCTCCCCATACTCCTGTATCAATCTCACACTAATCCCACTGCCCCACTCTCTCCCCATACTCCTGTATCAATCTCACACTAATCCCACTGCCCCACTCTCTCCCCATACTCCTGTATCAATCTCACACTAATCCCACTGCCCCACCCTCTCCCCAGAGCCCTCTGTCAATATCACACTAATCCCACTGCCCCACTCTCTCCCCAGAGCCCTGTGTCAATCTCACACTAATCCCACTGCCCCACTCTCTCCCCATACTCCTGCATCAATCTCACACTAATCCCACTGCCCCACTCTCTCCCCATAGTCCAGTATCAATCTCACACTAATCCCACTGCCCCACTCTCTCCCCATACTCCTGTATCAATCTCACACTAATCCCACTGCCCCACTCTCTCCCCATAGTCCTGTATCAATATCACACTAATCCCACTGCCCCACAATCTCCCCATCGTCCTGTATCAATCTCACACTAATCCCACTGCCCCATTCTCTCCCCATACTCCTGTATCAATCCCAGACTAATCCCACTGCCCCACAATCTCCCCATCGTCCCGTATCAATATCACACTAATCCCACTGCCCCACTCTCTCTCCAGTCCTCAAGTTGCAGTCTTCCCAGTGCATGGACCCAGTCCTCAAGGTGCAGTCTTCCCAGTGCATGGACCCAGTCCTCAAGATGCAGTCTGACCAGAACTGGACCCAGTCCTCAAGGTGCAGTCTGACCAGAACTGGACCCAGTCCTCAAGGTGCATTCCCACCAAAACTGGACCAGGTCCTCAAGATGTAGTCCGACCAGAAGTGGACCCAGTCCTCAAGGTGCAGTCTGACTAGAACTGGACCCAATCCTCAAGGTGCAGTCTGACCATAACTGGACCCAGTCCTCAAGGTGCACTCCGACCAGAACTGGACCCAGTCCTCAAGGTGCAGTCTGACCAGAACTGGACCCAGTCCTCAAGGTGCAGTCTGACCAGAACTGGACCCAGTCCTCAAGGTGCAGTCCGACCAGAACTGGACCCAGTCCTCAAGGTGCAGTCTGACCAGAACTGGACCCAGTCCTCAAGGTGCAGTCTGACCAGAAGTGGACCCAGTCCTCAAGGTGCAGTCTGACCAGATATGGACCCTGTCCTCAAGGTGCAGTCTGACTCGAACTGGACCCAGTCCTCAAGGTGCAGTCTGACCAGAACTGCACCCCGTCCTCAAGGTGCAGTCCGACCAGAACTGGACCCAGTCCTCAAGGTGCAGTCTGACCAGAACTGGACCCAGTCCTCAAGGTGCAGTCTGACCAGAACTGGACCCTGTCCTCAAGGTGCAGTCTGACCATAACTGGACCCAGTCCTCAAGGTGCAGTCTGACCAGAACTGGACCCAGTCCTCAAGGTGCAGTCCGACCAGAACTGGACCCAGTCCTCAAGGTGCAGTCTGACCAGAACTGGACCCAGTCCTCAAGGTGCAGTCCGACCAGAAGTGGACCCAGTCCTCAAGGTGCAGTCTGACCAGAAGTGGATCAAGTCCTCAAGGTGCAGTCTGACCAGATATGGACCCTGTCCTCAAGGTGCAGTCTGACCAGAACTGGACCCAGTCCTCAAGGTGCAGTCTGACCAGAACTGGACCCAGTCCTCAAGGTGCAGTCCGAACAGAAGTGGACCCAGTCCTCAAGGTGCAGTCCGACCAGAACTGGACCCAGTCCTCAAGGTGCAGTCTGACCAGAACTGGACCCAGTCCTCAAGGTGCAGTCCGACCAGAAGTGGACCCAGTCCTCAAGGTGCAGTCTGACCAGAAGTGGATCAAGTCCTCAAGGTGCAGTCTGACCAGATATGGACCCTGTCCTCAAGGTGCAGTCTGACTCGAACTGGACCCAGTCCTCAAGGTGCAGTCTGACCAGAACTGCACCCCGTCCTCAAGGTGCAGTCTGACCAGAACTGGACCCAGTCCTCAAGGTGCAGTCTGACCAGAACTGCACCCCGTCCTCAAGGTGCAGTCCGACCAGAACTGGACCCAGTCCTCAAGGCGCAGTCTGACCAGAACTGGACCCACTGCTCAAGGTGCAGTCAGACCCGAACTGGACCCAGTCCTCAAGGTGCAGTCTGACCAGAATTGGACCCAGTCCTCAAGGTGCAGTCCGACCAGAAGTGGACCCAGTCCTCAAGGTGCAGTCTGACCAGAATTGGACCCAGTCCTCAAGGTGCAGTCAGACCCGAACTGGACCCAGTCCTCAAGGTGCAGTCTGACCAGAACTGGACCCAGTCCTCAAGGTGCAGTCTGACCAGATATGGACCCTGTCCTCAAGGTGCAGTCTGACCAGAACTGGACCCAGTCCTCAAGGTGCAGTCTGACCAGAACTGGACCCAGTCCTCAAGGTGCAGTCCGACCAGAAGTGGACCCAGTCCTCTAGGTGCAGTCCGACCAGAACTGGACCCAGTCCTCAAGGTGCAGTCTGACCAGAACTGGACCCAGTCCTCAAGGTGCAGTCCGACCAGAAGTGGACCCAGTCCTCAAGGTGCAGTCTGACCAGAAGTGGATCAAGTCCTCAAGGTGCAGTCTGACCAGATATGGACCCTGTCCTCAAGGTGCAGTCTGACTCGAACTGGACCCAGTCCTCAAGGTGCAGTCTGACCAGAACTGCACCCCGTCCTCAAGGTGCAGTCCGACCAGAACTGGACCCAGTCCTCAAGGTGCAGTCTGACCAGAACTGCACCCCGTCCTCAAGGTGCAGTCCGACCAGAACTGGACCCAGTCCTCAAGGTGCAGTCTGACCAGAACTGGACCCACTGCTCAAGGTGCAGTCAGACCCGAACTGGACCCAGTCCTCAAGGTGCAGTCTGACCAGAACTGGACCCAGTCCTCAAGGTGCAGTCCGACCAGAAGTGGACCCAGTCCTCAAGGTGCAGTCTGACCAGAACTGGACCCAGTCCTCAAGGTGCAGTCAGACCCGAACTGGACCCAGTCCTCAAGGTGCAGTCTGACCAGAACTGGACCCAGTCCTCAAGGTGCAGTCTGACCAGAACTGGACCCAGTCCTCAACGTGTAGAATGAATGAGGTTGATTTTTCTCCCAAATTTTACTTTATTTCATAAATTTTTTTGGATACCCACAGACAGAGAGAGAATTAGAGTGAGAGATGCAGCAGGAGAGAGAGCGAGAGTGAGAGAGATACAGAAGCAGACAGTGAGGGGGACAGAATGAAAATGATAGAGAGAGTGAGAGAGACAGAGGGAATGAGAGAATGAGAGAGAGTGTGAGAGACGGAGAGAGACCGAGAGACAGAGAGGGTGAGAAAGAGACTAAGAGAGATTGGGAAACAGAGAGAGTGAGACAAAGATACAAAGAGAGAGTGTGAGAGATTGTGAGAGTGAGAGAGACAGAGAGAGTGAGAGAAAGAGACAAACGTCGGCAGACAGAGGGAGAGACAGTACGATATTTATAAAATCCCCTTCACATTCTCTCGATGTCGGAAAGCTCCTCACTGTCAATGAGTTACAAACTGTTTAACCCATTCCCTGGCCTTCCTCTGTCCGCCTCTTTTCGAGGCAGACAGACCCAGTTGAAGAGCTCCCACTGGCTCAGGCCCCTCTGTCGCAGGGGGCTCCTCCTGTGCTGTCATTTCACTGACACCCCCAGCAGCCCCTCGACATCTGGTGCTATTACACCGACACCCAGTGGCCCACGGTTATTATCACAAGGAACCAGCTGCCTTTAGTGTGGCTTCTGCAGTATGTAAGAATATTTACAGGGAGATCCAGAGACTGGCCCAATATTTCCAGGAGGACCCATAGACTTGCCAATATTGACCGGGGTATCCAGAGATTGCCCCAATATTCACAGGGTGGTCTCCACACTGACTTGTAAAATGGTTCAGTTTCCATCTCTGATCGTAAACCCAACCCTCGAGAAACTCTCTGAAATTAAAGGATTTCACTCAGAAATAATCTGTCGCGTACCTGTTATCAATAATCTGTATTGAGTGGAATGCAATGAGGCACCCTCGAGTGTCATGAACTGTAATTATGTCCAATGTCTTCATTGAACTGTACTTGATGTAACCTGCAAATTGTATGATCTGTATTGTGTACGTTTGGAATGTGATATGACAACTGTATTGTATGTATTGCAGCAAATTTTATGAATGAAGTATTTTTTTTGAACAAAAAAATCTGCAGTCTGTAAATGAAACTGTTCTCCCTTCACATCAGTGCTGTCAGACTGAGGGTCTCATAGTTTCTGCTCTTCCAAATATTTATTAAAATAATACACTGGGCTTTGGGCTTTCAATCTGTGTAATATTTGGTTAAATATATGTTGTGATATAAAAAGTGTGGGGTTTAAAGTTGTTCAAACTGAATCTGTTTGTTCAGTGACTGTAATTAATGTCAGTCTCCATGGGCCCTAATTGTGTCACTGGAGTGTTTCTCTCTGCTAGAAATAAGCGACTCCTTTCACCGTGTTATCACAGAGTGTCAGTGGGAGCATCACCTCCGGCACTAACAGGGATCAGAGAGAGGGAAAGAATAGATCGGGATCGGCAATGGATCAGAATCTGGGAAGGATAGATTGGAATGTTACAACACTGGGTCGTAATCTGGGAAGGATAGATTGTAATGTTACAACACTGGGTCGTAATCTGGGAAGGATAGATTGTAATGTTACAACACTGGGTCGTAACCTGGGAAGGATAGTTCACCGCAGTCCATTCTGGATGATTCAATATCTGTTTGAAGATTATGATTCAATACCATTAAGCAATCGGATAAGTTATGTGCTTATGGGGATACAAGTAATTTACTATCCCCTCCTCGCTGCTGTCGGTGTCACTGGTAAGCCTCAAAACCCAGTTATTAATTCTATAAAGCATATTTCAATTGATTATTATTCTTGTCATTTAAAAGTCCCACACTTGCCTCTGTTGGAGATCCTGGTAAGTCTCTATTTCCAGTTATTAATTCTAGAAAGCATATTTCAATGGATTATTATTCTTGTCATTTAAAAGTCCCACACTTGCCTCTGTTGGAGATCCTGGGAAGTCTCAATCTCCAGTTATTAATTCTATAAACCATATTTCACTGTATTATTATTCTTGTTATTTTAAGGTCCCACACTTGCCTCTGTTGGAGATCCTGGGAAGTCTCCATATCCAGTTATTAATTCTATAAACCATATTTCAGTGTATTACTGCCCTGGTCATTTCCTGACCCACACTCGCTGCTGTTCGAGTTGATTGTAAGTCTCTATATTCAGCTTAAAAATTAGAGGGGATCCCCGGGATGGGAGATAAAATTATAGGGGGACCGGGGATGGTAAAAATATGTTCATGGGAATCATCAGTTTGTGAGATTTAAGATTTAGAGGAGTTCCAGAGAAGGTACTAATGTTCACAGAGAGATCTAGAGATTGTACTCATATTTAAAAGGGATCCAGAGATTGTAATAATATTTACAGGTAATCCAGAGATTGTACTAATATTTACAGGGGATCCAGAGATTGTACTAATATTTAAAGGTGATCCAGAGACTGCACTAATATTTACAGGGGATCCAGAGATTGTACTAATATTTACAGGGGATCCAGAGATTGTCCTAATATTTACAGGTGATCCAGAGACTGCACTAATATTTACAGGAGATCCAGAAATTGTACTAATATTTACAGGTGATCCAGAGATTGTACGAACAGTTACAGGGGATCCAGAGATTGTACTAATATTTACAGGGGATCCAGAAATTGTACTAATATTTACAGGTGATCCAGAGATTGTACGAATAGTTACAGGGGATCCAGAGATTGTACTAATATTTACAGGGGATCCAGAGATTGTATTAATATTTACAGAGTATCGACAGAGTGTACTAATATTTACAGGGGATCCAGAGAATGTACTAATATTTACAGGGGATCCAGAGATTGTACCAATATTTACAGGGGATCCAGAGACTGTACTAATATTTACAGGAGATCCAGAGATTACACCAATATTTACAGAGGATCCAGAGATTGTACTAATATTTACAGGGGAGCCAGAGATTGCATTAATATTTACAGGGGATGCAGTGATTGTACCAATATTTACAGTGGATCCAGAGATTGTACTAATATTTACAGGGGAGCCAGAGATTGCATTAATATTTACAGGGGATGCAGTGATTGTACCAATATTTACAGTGGATCCAGAGATTGTACTAATATTAATAGGGGTTCCAGAGAATGTAGTAATATTTACAGGGGATCCAGAGATTGTACTAATATTTACAGGGGATCCAGAGATTGTACTAATATTTACAGTGGATCCAGAGATTGTACAGATATTAACCGGTGATGTTGAGATTCTTCTAACATTTACAGGGGATTCAGAAATTGTACGAATATTTGTGGGGGAGCCAGAGATTGCACGAATATTTACAGGTGATCCAGAGATTGTACTAATATTGACAGGGGTTACAGAGATTGTACTAATATTTACAGGGGTTCCAGAGATTGTACTAATATTAATAGCTGATTCAGAGATTGTACTAATATTTACAGGGGATCCAGAGATTGTATTAATATTTACAGGGGTTCCAGAGATTGTACTAATATTAATAGCTGATTCAGAGATTGTACTAATATTTACAGGGGTTCCAGAGATTGTACTAATATTAATAGCTGATTCAGAGATTGTACTAATATTTACAGGGGATCCAGAGATTGTACTAATATTTACAGGGGATCCAGAGATTGTACTAATATTTACAGGAGATCCAGAGATTGTACGAATATTTATAGGGGATCCAGAGATTGTACTAATATTTACAGGGGATCCAGAGATTGTACTAATATTTACAGGTGATCCAGAGATTGTACGAATAGTTGCAGGGGATCCAGAGATTGTACTAATATTTACAGGGGATCCAAAGAATGTACTAATATTTACAGGGGATCCAGAGATTACACTAATATTTACAGAGGATCCAGAGATTGTACTAATATTTACAGGGGAGCCAGAGATTGCATTAATATTTACAGGGGATGCAGTGATTGTACTAATATTAATAGGGATCCAGAGAATGTACTAATATTTACAGGGGATCCAGAGATTGTACTAATATTTACAGTGGATCCAGAGATTGTACTAATATTAATAGGGATCCAGAGAATGTACTAATATTTACAGGGGATCCAGAGATTGTACTAATATTAATAGGGATCCAGAGATTGTACTAATATTTACAGTGGATCCAGAGATTGTACTAATATTTACAGGGGATCCAGAGAATGTACTAATATTTACAGGGGATCCAGAGATTGTACAGATATTAACCGGTGATGTTGAGATTCTTCTAACATTTACAGGGGATCCAGAGATTGTACTAACATTGACAGGGGTTACAGAGATTGTACGAATAGTAATAGCTGATTCAGAGATTGTACTAATATTGACAGGGAATCCCGAGATTGTACTAATATTTACAGGAGATCCAGAGATTGTACGAATAAATACAGGGGATCCAGAGATTGTACTAATTTTTAGAGGTGACCCAGAGATTGTACAAATATTTACAGAGAGGTCCAGTGATTGTACTGATATTTAGAGGGGATCCAGAGATTGTACTAATATTTACAGGGGAGCCAGAGATTGTACGAATATTTACAGGGGATCCAGAGATTGTACTAATATTAACAGGTGATCCAGAGATTGTATTAATATTTACAGGGGATCTAGTGATTGTACTAATATTTACAGAGAGTTCCAGAGATTGTATTAATATTTACTGGGGTTCCAGAGATTGTACTAATATTGACAGGGGATCCAGAGATTGTACGAATATTTACAGAGGATCCAGAGATTGTACTAATATTTACAGGGGATCCAGAGATTGCATTAATATTTACAGGGGATCTAGTGATTGTACTAATATTTACCGAGAGTTCCAGAGATTGTATTAATATTTACTGGGGTTCCAGAGATTGTACTAATATTGACAGGGGATCCAGAGATTGTACAAATATTTACAGAGGATGCAGAGATTGTTCTAATATTGGCAGGGGATCCAGAGATTGTACTAATATTTAGAGGGGAGCCAGAGATTGCATAAAAATTTTCAGGCGATCCAGAGATTGTACCAATATTTACAGAGGATCCAGAGATTGTACTAATATTTACAGGAGATCCAGAGATTGCACTTATAATTACAGTGGATCCAGAGATTATACTAATATTTAAAGAGGATCCAGAGATTATACTTATTTTGACAGGGGATCCAGAGATTATACTAATATTTACAGGGGATCCAGAGATTGTATTAATATTTACAGGGGTTCCAGAGATTGTACTAATATTAATAGCTGATTCAGAGATTGTACTAATATTTACAGGGGATCCAGAGATTGTACTAATATTTACAGGGGATCCAGAGATTGTACTAATATTTACAGGTGATCCAGAGATTGTACGAATAGTTGCAGGGGATCCAGAGATTGTACTAATATTTACAGGGGATCCAAAGAATGTACTAATATTTACAGGGGATCCAGAGATTACACTAATATTTACAGAGGATCCAGAGATTGTACTAATATTTACAGGGGAGCCAGAGATTGCATTAATATTTACAGGGGATGCAGTGATTGTACTAATATTAATAGGGATCCAGAGAATGTACTAATATTTACAGGGGATCCAGAGATTGTACTAATATTTACAGTGGATCCAGAGATTGTACTAATATTAATAGGGATCCAGAGAATGTACTAATATTTACAGGGGATCCAGAGATTGTACTAATATTAATAGGGATCCAGAGATTGTACTAATATTTACAGTGGATCCAGAGATTGTACTAATATTTACAGGGGATCCAGAGGATGTACTAATATTTACAGGGGATCCAGAGATTGTACAGATATTAACCGGTGATGTTGAGATTCTTCTAACATTTACAGGGGATCCAGAGATTGTACTAATATTGACAGGGGTTACAGAGATTGTACGAATAGTAATAGCTGATTCAGAGATTGTACTAATATTTACAGGGGATCCAGAGATTGCACTAATATTTAAAGGTGACCCAGAGATTGTACTAATATTGACAGGGAATCCCGAGATTGTACTAATATTTACAGGAGATCCAGAGATTGTACGAATAAATACAGGGGATCCAGAGATTGTACTAATTTTTAGAGGTGACCCAGAGATTGTACAAATATTTACAGAGAGGTCCAGTGATTGTACTGATATTTAGAGGGGATCCAGAGATTGTACTAATATTTACAGGGGAGCCAGAGATTGTACGAATATTTACAGGGGATCCAGAGATTGTACTAATATTAACAGGTGATCCAGAGATTGTATTAATATTTACAGGGGATCTAGTGATTGTACTAATATTTACAGAGAGTTCCAGAGATTGTATTAATATTTACTGGGGTTCCAGAGATTGTACTAATATTGACAGGGGATCCAGAGATTGTACGAATATTTACAGAGGATCCAGAGATTGTACTAATATTTACAGGGGATCCAGAGATTGCATTAATATTTACAGGGGATCTAGTGATTGTACTAATATTTACCGAGAGTTCCAGAGATTGTATTAATATTTACTGGGGTTCCAGAGATTGTACTAATATTGACAGGGGATCCAGAGATTGTACAAATATTTACAGAGGATGCAGAGATTGTTCTAATATTGGCAGGGGATCCAGAGATTGTACTAATATTTAGAGGGGAGCCAGAGATTGCATAAAAATTTTCAGGCGATCCAGAGATTGTACCAATATTTACAGAGGATCCAGAGATTGTACTAATATTTACAGGAGATCCAGAGATTGCACTTATAATTACAGTGGATCCAGAGATTATACTAATATTTAAAGAGGATCCAGAGATTATACTTATTTTGACAGGGGATCCAGAGATTGTACGAATATTACAGGGGATCCAGAGATTGCACTAATATTTACAGAGGATCCAGAGATTGTACTAATATTTACAGAGGATCCAGAGATTGTACTAATATTAACAGGGGATCCAGAGATTGTATTAACATTCACAGGGGATCCAGAGATTGTACTAATATTTACAGGGGATCCAGAGATTGTACTAATATTTACAGGGGATCCAGAGATTGCATTAATATTTTCAGGGGATCCAGAGATTGTACTAATATTTACAGGGGATCCAGAGATTGTACTAATAATTACAGGGGATCCAGAGATTCTACTAATATTGACAGGGGATCCAGAGATTGTACTAATATTTACAGAGGATCTAGAGATTGTACTAATATTGACAGGGGATCCAGAGATTATACTAATATTCACAGAGGATCTAGAGATTGTACTAATTATGACAGGGGATCCAGAGATTACACTAATATTTACAGAGGATCCAGAGATTGTACCAATATTTACAGGGAAGCCAGAGATTGCAGTAATATTTTCAGGGGATCCAGAGATTGTACTAATATTTACAGAGGATCCAGAGATTGTACCAATATTTCCAGGAGATCCAGAGATTGCACTAATATTTACAGAGGATCCACAGATTATACTAATATTTACAGAGGATCCAGAGCTTATACTAATTTTGACAGGGGATCCAGACATTGTACGAATATTACAGGGGATCCAGAGATTGGACTAATATTTACAGGGGATCCAGAGATTTTACAAATATTAACAGGGGATCCAGAGATTGTGCTAATATTTACAGGGGTTCCAGAGATTGTACTGATATTTACAGAGGATCCAGAGATTGTACTAATATTAACAGGGGATCCAGAGATTGTACTAATATTTCCAGGGGATCCAGAGATTGTACTAATATTTAAGGAGGATCCAGAGATTGCATTAATATTTTAAGAGGTCCAGTGATTGTACTGATATTTAGAGGGGATCCAGAGATTGTACTAATATTTGCAGGTAATCCAGAGATTGTACTAATATTGACAGCGGATCCAGAGATTGTACTAATATTTGCAGGGGATCCAGAGATTGTGCCAATATTTACAGGGGATCCAGAGATTGTACTAATAATTACAGGGGATCCAGCGATTGTGCCAATATTTACAGGGGATCCAGAGATTGTAATAATATTTGCAGTGGATCCAGAGATTGTACCAATATTTACATGGGAGCTAGAGATTGCATTAATATTTTAAGAGGATCCAGAGATTGTACTGATATTTACAGGGGATCCAGAGATTGTAGTAATATTTGCAGGGGAGCCAGAGATTGCATTAATATTTTCTGGGGATCCCGATATTGTACTAATATTTACAGAGGATCCAGAGATTGTACTAATATTTACAGGGGATCCAGAGATTGTACCAATATTTACAGGGGATCCGGAGATTGTACCAATACTTAAAGGGGAGCCAGAGATTGCATTAATATTTTCAGGGGATCCAGAGATTGTACTAATATTTACAGAGGATCCAGAGATTATATCAATTTTGACAGGGGATCCAGAGATTGTACTAATATTTACAGAGAGTTCCAGTGATTGTCCTAATATTTACTCAAGATCCAGAGATTGCACTAATATTTACAGTGGATCCAGAGATTGTACCAATATTTACAGTGGCTCCAGAGATTTTATTGATATTTACAGGGGATCCAGAGATTGTACCAATATTTACAGTTGATCCAGAGATTGTACAAATATTAACAGGTGATCCAGAGAATGTACTAATATTTACAGTGGATCCAGAGATTTTATTGATATTTACAGGGGATCCAGAAATTGTACTAATATTTACAGGAGATCCAGAGATTGCACTAATATTTACAGGGGATCCAGAGATTACACTAATATTTACATAGGATCCAGAGATTATACTAATTTTGACAGGGGATCCAGAGATTGTACGAATATTACAGGGGATCCAGAGTTTGTACTAAAATTTACAGAGGATCCAGAGATTGTACTAGTATTTACAGGGGATCCAGAGATTGTACTAATATTTACAGCGGATCCAGAGATTGTACTAATATTTACAGGGGAGCCAGAGATTGCATTAATATTTTCAGGGGATCCAGAGATTGTACTAATATTTCCAGGAGATCCAGAGAATGCACTAATATTTACAGAGGATCCACAGATTATACTAATATTTACAGAGGATCCAGAGCTTATACTAATTTTGACAGAGGATCCAGACATTGTACGAATATGACAGGGGATCCAGAGATTGGACTAATATTTACAGGGGATCCAGAGATTTTACTAATATTAACAGGGGATCCAGAGATTGTGCTAATATTTACAGGAGATCCAGAGATTGTACTAATATTTACAGTGGATCCAGACATTGTACTAATATTTACAGGAGATCCAGAGATTGTACGAATATTTACAGTGGATCCAGAGATTGCACTAATATTTACAGAGAGTTCCAGTGATTGTACTAATATTTACAGGTGATCCAGAGATTGTACTCATCTTTACAAGTGATCCAAAGATTGTACTAATATTTACAGGGGATCCAGTGATTGTACTAATATTTACAGGGGATCCAGAGAATGTACTAATATTTACAGGAGTTCCAGAGATTGTACTAATATTTACAGTGGATCCAGAAATTGTACTAATATTTACAGGGGATCCAGAGATTGTACTAATATTCACAGGGGATCCAGAGATTGAATTAATATTTACAGGGTATCCAGTGATTCTACTAATATTCCAGGGGATCCAGAGAATGCACTAATATTTGCAGAGAGGTCCGGTGATTGTTGTGATATTTTCAGGGGATCCAGAGATTGTACTAATGTTTACAGCGGATCCAGAGATTGTACAAATATTTACAGGGGATCCAGAGATTGTACTAATATTTACAGGGGATCCAGAGATTGTACTAATATTTCCAGGAGATCCAGAGATTGCACTAATATTTACAGAGGATCCACAGATTATACTAATATTTACAGAGGATCCAGAGCTTATACTAATTTTGACAGGGGATCCAGACATTGTACGAATATGACAGGGGATCCAGAGATTGGACTAATATTTACAGGGGATCCAGAGATTTTTCGAATATGAACAGGGGATCCAGAGATTGTGCTAATATTTACAGGGGTTCCAGAGATTGTACTAATATTTACAGAGGATCCTGAGATTGTACTAATATTAACAGGGGATCCAGAGATTGTACTAATATTTCCAGGGGATCCAGAGATTGTACTAATATTTAAGGAGGATCCAGAGATTGTACTAATGTTTACAGAGGTCCAGTGATTGTACTGATATGTAGAGGGGATCCAGAGATTGTTCTAATATTTGCAGGTAATCCAGAGATTGTACTAATATTGACAGCGGATCCAGAGATTGTGCTAATATTTACAGGGGATCCAGAGATTGTAATAATATTTACAGTGGATCCAGAGATTGTACCAATATTTACATGGGAGCCAGAGATTGCATTAATATTTTCAGAGGATCCAGAGATTGTACTAATATTTACAGGGGAGCCAGAGATTGTACTAATATTTACAGAGAGTTCCAGTGATTGTACTAATATTTACAGGGGATCCAGAGATTATAGCAATATTTACAGTTGATCCAGAGATTGTACAAATATTAACAGGTGATCCAGAGATTGACTTCATATTTACAGGGCATCCAGTGATTGTACTGATATTTACACAGGATCCAGAGATTGTATGAATATTTACAGGGGATCCAGAGATTGTACTAATAATTACAGGGGAGCCAGAGATTGTAATAATATTTACAGGGGATCCAGAGATTTTATTGATACAACAGGGGATCCAGAGATTGTACTCATATTTACAGGGGATCCAGAGATTGTACTAATATTGACAGGGGATCCAGAGATTGTACGAATATTTCCTGGGGATCCAGAGATTGTACTAATGTTTACAGGAGTTCCAGAGATTGTACAAATATTTACAGGGGATCCAGCGATTTTATTAGTACAACAGGGGATGCAGAGATTGTACAAATATTTACATGGGATCCAGAGATTGTACTGATATTTACATGGGATTCAGAGATTGTACTAATATTTACAGGGGATCCAGAGATTTTATTAATACAACAGGGGATCCAGAGATTGTACTAATATTTACAGGGGATCCAGAGATTGTACTTATATTTAGAGGGGATCCAGAGATTGTACTAATATTTAAAGGGGATCCAGAGATTGTATGAATACAACAGGGGTTCCAGAGATTTTACTAATATTTACAGGGGATCCAGAGATTGTACTAATATTTGCAGGGGATCCAGAGATTGCACTAATATTTACAGGGGATCCAGAGATTGTACTAATATTTACAGGGGACCCAGTGATTGTACTAATATTTACAGAGGATCCAGAGATTGTACTAATATTTACAGGTGATCCAGTGATTGCACTAATCTTTACAGGGGATCGAGAGATTGTACTAATATTGACAGGGGATCCAGAGATTGTACTAATCTTTACAGGGGATCGAGAGATTGTACTAATATTGACAGGGGATCCAGAGATTGTACTAATATTGAGGGATGATCCAGTGATTGTACTAATATTTGCAGGTGACCCAGAGATTGTACTAATATTTACAGGGGATCCAGCCTAATGTATAATTTTCTGCTTCTTTCCTTTCCTTCCAGTGAACTTATTGACGATTGTGATCTTGTCTCGGGGAAAGTGCGGACTCTCCAAATGTGTCACTCTCTACCTGGTTGCCATGGCAGCGGGGGATCTACTGGTCGTTATCACCGATCTGATCCTCAGGCAGATTCCGATTGTGTTTTACATTTATTTCTACTTCCTCTGGTCCATCCCCGTGTGTAATATCCACGCTGTCCTACTTTTCGCAGCCACTGACTGTTCTGTCTGGTTCACCGTCTCTTTCACCTTTGATCGATTTGTGGCCATTTGTTGCCAGAAGCTGAAAACTAAATATTGCTCCGAGAGGACGGCGTCTGTGGTTCTGGGAACAGTGACTGTGCTGAGCTGTTTGAAGAGTATTCCCTGGTATTTTATGTTTACACGTTGGTATACACTAATCAATGAGCCCTGGTTCTGTGCTGTAACACCCAGTGTTATGATTTCACCGATATGGGGAGTATTCGAACTCCTCCATAATATCCTCACCCCGTGTGTCCCATTTATTCTGGTTCTGCTGCTCAATGCTTTCACCGTCAGACACATTTTCGAGGCCAACAGAGCCCGCAGGAGACTCCGGGGCCACAGCAGTGGGGAGAGCCCCAGTGACCCAGAGATGGAAAGCCGAAGGAAATCCATCATTTTACTGTTTGTTATATCAGGGAACTTTATCCTGTTATGGGCCCTGTTTATGGTGTATTCGATGTGGAATCGGATGTTGTGGTTGGGGTTTAGGTCTGTAATTCTACCTAACGTTATACAAGAAATGGGGTTCATGCTCCAGCTCTTGAGTTGCTGCACAAACACTTGTATTTATGCCGTGACACAGACTAAATTCAGAGAGCAGTTGAAGAATGTGGTGAAATATCCCTTTACTGTCATTGTGAAATTCATTAAATAATGAGAGGATCTGAAGACTTTCTAAGAGCAGAGTCAGTTCTGTGTCGTACGGTGTCTGATTCTCTCTCCACCAGGCCGCGGTGCTGGAAACACCGTCTATTCTGCAATCACTGAAACCTTTATAAACGGAGGCTATTTATCAACTCATTTTACAGAGTTTCTCAAAGTTTATATCTCATGAAAGGACAAGTTGTAAAATAATATGTGGCTCCTGATCGCACCAAAAGTTTGACCATATTGGAGAAATAAAATGTTAATAAAATAAACTAAATACAAGCAATCGGTGATCAGTGTGTTAATGGGACGGGAGGTCGAGGAGATCCCAGGACTGTAGGTGTCGGTGATCAGTGTGTTAATGGGACGGGAGGTAGAGGAGATCCCAGGACTGTCAGTGTCGGTGATCAGTGTGTTAATGGGACGGGAGGAAGAGGAGATCCCAGGACTGTCAGTGTCGGTGATCAGTGTGTTAATGGGACGGGAGGAAGAGGAGATCCCAGGACTGTCAGTGTCGGTGATCAGTGTGTTAATGGGACGGGAGGAAGAGGAGATCCCAGGACTGTCAGTGTTGGTGATCAGTGTGTTAATGGGACGGGAGGAAGAGGAGATCCCAGGACTGTCAGTGTCGGTGATCAGTGTGTTAATGGGACGGGAGGTAGAGGAGATCCAGACTGTTGGTGTCGGTGATCAGTGTGTTAATGGGACGGGAGGTGGAGGAGATCCCAGGACTGCAGGTGTCGGTGATCAGTGTGTTAATGGGACGGGAGGGAGAGGAGATCCCAGGACTGTCTGTGTCACTGATCTCCGACCCCCCCATGGGAGAGAGAGAGAGAGAGAGACCAACAGAGTGAGATTGATAAAGGTAAGACTGAGTGCAGTGAGAGAGAGAGAGAGAGAAAGACACCAACAGAGGGAGATTGATGAAGGTGAGACTGAGTGTAGTGATGGAGAGAGAGAGAGACACCAACAGAGGGAGATTGATAAAGGTGAGACTGAGTGTAGTGATGGAGAGAGAGAGACACCAACAGAGGGAGGTTGATCAAGGTGAGACTGAGTGCAGTGATGGAGAGAGAGAGAGAGACACCAACAGAGGGAGATTGATAAAGGTGAGACTGAGTGCAGTGATGGAGAGAGAGAGAGACACCAACAGAGGGAGATTGATAAAGGTTAGACTGAGTGCAGAGAGAGAGAGAGACACACACACCAACAGAGGGAGATTGATCAAGGTGAGACTGAGTGCAGTGATGGAGAGAGAGACACACACCAACAGAGGGAGATTGATAAAGGTGAGACTGAGTGCAGTGATGGAGAGAGAGAGAGACACCAACAGAGGGAGATTGATAAAGGTGAGACTGAGTGCAGTGATGGAGAGAGAGAGACACCAACAGAGTGAGATTGATAAAGGTAAGACTGAGTGCAGTGAGAGAGAGACAGAGAAAGACACCAGCAGAGGGAGATTGATCAAGGTGAGACTGAGTGCAGTGATGGAGAGAGAGAGAGAGAGAGACACCAACAGAGGGAGATTGATAAAGGTAAGACTGAGTGCAGAGAGAGAGACACACACCAACAGAGGGAGATTGAAAAAGGTGAGACTGAGTGCAGTGATGGAGAGAGAGAGAGACACCAACAGAGGGAGATTGATAAAGGTGAGACTGAGAACAGTGATAGAGAGAGAGAGACACCAACAGAGGGAGATTGATCAAGGTGAGACTGAGCACAGTGATAGAGAGAGAGAGACACCAACAGAGGGAGATTGCCGTCTGGGTGAATTGAAGGAAAGAGAGACTTGCATTTCTGCAGCACCTTTCAGAACATCATGACGTCCCAAAGTGCTTGACATCCAATGAAATAGTTTTGAAGTGTCGTCGCTGTTGTTGGAAACGCAACAGCCAATATGAGCACAGCAAGATCCCACAAACAGCACTGTGATGATGATGCGATTGGGCAGTTTCCTGACCAGACGGTCGAATCCATTTGGCAGAACGTCTCATCACCAGAACTGACCAACAGACACCAGGATGGAGCCTGGATGGTGGTGAGAAGGACCCTCCCAGTGCGGTCCTTCCAACACGCACAGAATCTCAGCACCACCCCGAGCTCCCTCGAGGCTCCGGCGGGGAGGAGACTGTCGTCCACCTCCTGATGGACTGCCCCTTCGCACAGAGGGTGTGGAGAGAGATGTGTTGGTATCTGTCCCGGTTCATCCCCAACAGTTCGGTAACACAGGACGCCGTGCTCTACGGGCTGTTCCCAGGACGCACACCGAGACAGATATCACCTGTGGCTGGAAGACCATTAACTCGGTGAAGGAGGCCCTTTGGCCCGTCCGAAACCTGCTGGTCTTCCAGCTGAAGGAGCTGTCCATGACCGAGTGTTGCCGACGGGCACACTCCAAGGTCCAGGAGTCCGTGCTGCGGGACGCACTGAGGCGAGGTGCGGCCGACGCAAAGGCTGCACGGGGAGAGGTCACCGTGTGAGGCCACCCCACCCTGTATCGTACAGAATGCATTCGGAAATATGCTCTGTGTTTTAAATTGTGTCCGATCTCTATTGTCTTGTTTGAATTGTAATTGTGTATTTACATTGAACTGTGGGTATCATTAAATTTTATGAAATAATGTAAATTTTGAGATTAAAAAAAACAAACCTCATTCAATCTGCACCTTGAGGACTGGGTCCCTCCATCCCCGTCTCCCCCGATCTCTCTGACGCCCTATCTCTCTCTCTCTCTCTCTATCCCCCTCTCTCTCCATCCCCCTCTCTCTATCCCCCTCTCTCTATCCCCCAATCTCTCTCTCTCTCTCTCTCTATCCCCCAATCTCTCTCTATCCCCCAATCTCTCTCTCTCTCTATCCCCCAATCTCTCTCTCTCTCTATCCCCCAATCTCTCTCTCTATCTCTCTCTCTCTCCCCCTATCTCTCTCTCTCTCTCTCCCCCTATCCCTCTCTCTCCTCTATCCCCCTCTCTCTCTCTCTATCCCCCTATCCCTCTCTCTCTCTATCCCCCTATCCCTCTCTCTCTCTATCCCCCTATCCCTCTCTCTCTCTATCCCCCTATCCCTCTCTCTCTCTATCCCCCTATCTCTCTCTCTCTCTCTCTATCCCCCTATCTCTCTCTCTCTCTCTCTATCCCCCTATCTCTCTCTCTCTCTATCCCCCTCTCTCTCTATCCCCCTATCTCTCTCTCTCTCTCTCTATCCCCCTCTCTCTCTCTCTCTCTATCCCCCTATCTCTCTCTCTCTCTATCCCCCTCTCTCTCTCTCTCTCTATCCCCCTATCTCTCTCTCTCTCTATCCCCCTATCTCTCTCTCTCTCTATCCCCCTATCTCTCTCTCTCTCTATCCCCCTATCTCTCTCTCTCTCTATCCCCCTATCTCTCTCTCTCTCTATCCCCCTATCTCTCTCTCTCTCTATCCCCTATCTCTCTCTCTCTATCCCCCTATCTCTCTCTCTCTATCCCCCTATCTCTCTCTCTCTCTATCCCCCTATCTCTCTCTCTCTGTCCCCCTATCTCTCTCTCTCTATCCCCCTATCTCTCTCTCTCTATCCCCCTATCTCTCTCTCTCTATCCCCCTATCTCTCTCTCTCTATCCCCCTATCTCTCTCTCTCTATCCCCCTATCTCTCTCTCTCTATCCCCCTATCTCTCTCTCTCTATCCCCCTATCTCTCTCTCTCTATCCCCCTATCTCTCTCTCTCTCTCTATCCCCCTATCTCTCTCTCTCTCTCTATCCCCCTACCTCTCTCTCTCTCTATCCCCCTATCTCTCTCTATCCCCCTATCTCTCTCTCTCTCTCTATCTCTCTCTCTCTCTCTATCCCCCTATCTCTCTCTATCCCCCTATCTCTCTCTCTCTCTCTCTATCCCCCTATCTCTCTCTCTCTCTCTCTCTATCCCCCTATCTCTCTCTCTCTCTCTATCCCCCTATCTCTCTCTCTCTCTCTATCCCCCTATCTCTCTCTCTATCCCCCTATCTCTCTCTCTCTCTCTATCCCCCTATCTCTCTCTCTCTCTCTCTATCCCCCTATCTCTCTCTCTCTCTCTCTATCCCCCTATCTCTCTCTCTCTCTCTCTATCCCCCTATCTCTCTCTCTCTCTATCCCCCTATCTCTCTCTCTCTCTCTATCTCCCTATCTCTCTCTCTCTCTCTCTATCCCCCTATCTCTCTCTCTCTCTCTCTCTTTCACACTCTCTCTATTACCGAAGTCACTCTTTATCTGTTTTTCTCTCACGGCTCCCGGCGCCACATCGCCGATCAGTTTGTCCAATCCCTGGATCCCCATCGGGCCTCGGGCCTCGGGCTCCGCCGCTCCCGCTTCTTCCAACCGATCAATTTGGCGCGCGATGGACCCCGCTCCTCCAGTGCGCCCAATCGACCCCCCCGATCGCATCGATCCCGCTCCTCCAGTCCGCCCAATCCACGCCTCGATCGCATCGATCTCACACCTCCAGTCCCGCCCAATCGACCCCACGATCGCTTCCATCCCGCTCCGTTCCCGATGCAGCGACTCTACCGATTCGATTGCGCGGGTGTAACAGCGATCAATCGCTCCCCATCGTTCAGCACGCCGGGATACCGGCCGCCACCTTGATCAGGGAGTCGTCCCGCAGCTGAAAATAACCCACCACCGCCATCTTGGTGAAGGAGAGGGAGGCGCTTGAGCGGCGGCCATCTTGGTAAAGGAGGAACAATGGCCGCCTGTCACATTGACCTGAACTCATGTCAGCAATCTTCCAACACCAGGTTACAGTCCAAGAGTTTCATTTGAAAATCACAAGCTTTCGGAGGCTTTCTCCTTCGTTGGATTCCTTGAAAATTACCGCAAATATAGTCAGAGAACAGTGCCTGGTGATTACAGATAATCTTTCCAACTGCCCGTTGTCAAGGCGATCAGACGGAGAGACATTACATACAGGACGACTGAATATACAAATGGCCAGAACCAAAGACAGAGAGAGAGAGAAACATCCGACAGGAAGAGAAAGACAGAGAATGACCAGTTGTATTAAAAACAGATAACTCTTTTTCCCCCTCTGGTGGGGTTACGTGCAGCGCGACATGAACCCAAGATCCCGGTTGAGGCCGTCCTCATGGGTTTCAAACAGCCACCCAACCTCAAACAGACCATCGTTCGCAGCAAATTACCCAGCTCTCAGGAGAACAGCGTCCACGACACCACACAACCCTGCCACGGCAACCTCTGCAAGACATGCCAGACCATCGACACAGATACCACCATCACACGAGAGGATACCACCCACCAGGTACATGCTCCTGTTACTCGGCCAACGTTGTCTACCTCATACATTGCAGGAAAGGATGCCCTCCGCGGAGCATGGTACATCGGCGAGACCATGTAGACGCTGCGACAACGGATGAACGGACACCGCGCAACAATCGCCAGACAGGAGGGTTCCCTCCCATTCGGGGAACACTTTAGCAGTCAACGACATTCAGCCACCGATCTTCGGGGAAGTGTTCTCCAAGGCGGCCTTCGAGACACACGACAACGCAAAATCGTCGAGCAGAAATTGATAGCCAAGTTCCGCACCCATGAGGACGGCCTCAACCGGGATCTTGGGTTCATGTCACGCTACACGTAACCCCACCAGCGGGAAAAAAAGTTATCTGTTTTTAATACAACTGGACATTCTCTCTCTCTCTCTGCCCTTCGGATCTCTTTCTCTCTCTGTCTGTGTAATCTGACCCACTGTGTGTTCAGTATACTGGGATGTAATGTTTTCCGTGGCTAATCTGTCTGAACACCAACGACACCTTTGATTGCTGTGATTGTCTCCCAGCCTAATATATGATATGCGATTTTAAAACCCTTCACTCACGAACCTGACGAAGGAGGTAAGCTCCGAAAGCTTGTGATTTTCAAATAAAACTGTTGGACTATAACCGGGTGTTGTAAGATTCCTAAAATAATGAAGCAGTCCGTGCCCGCATGCAGCAAGACCTGGACAACATCCAGGCTTGGGCTCAGAAGTGGCAAGTAACATTCGCGCCAGACAAGTGCCAGGCAATGACCATCTCCAACAAGAGAGAGTCTAACCACCTCCCCTTAACATTCAACAGCATTACCATCGCCGAATCCCCCACCATCAACATCCTGGGGGTCACCATTGACCAGAAACTTAACTGGACCAGCCATATAAATACTGTGGCTACAAGAGCAGGTCAGAGGCTGGGTATTCTGCAGCGAGTGACTCACCTCCTGACTCCCCAAAGCCTTTCCACCATCCTTGTGATAATAACCGTCGGCCACTGGGTGTCGGTGTAACAGCACCAGATGTCTGCTTCTGTATCTCTCCCACTCTCGCTCTCCCTCCTGTTGCTTCTCTCACTCTAATTCTCTCTCTGTCTGTGGGTATCCTTAAATTTTATGAAATAAAGTAAAATTTGAGATTAAAAAAAACCGAACCTCATTCATTCTGAACCTTGAGAATTGGGTCCAGTTCTGGTCAGACTGCATCTTGAGGACTGGGTCCAGTTCTGGTCAGACTGCACCTTGAGGACTGGGTCCAGTTCTGGTCAGACTGCACCTTGAGGACTGGGTCCAGTTCTGGTCAGACTGTGCCTTGAGGACTGGGGAGAACGAGACAGTGGGATGAGTTTGGGATTGATACAGGACGATGGGGAGAGAGTGGGGCAGTGGGATTAGTGTGAGATTGATACAGGTCTATGGGAAGAGAGTGGGGCAGTGGGATTAGTGTGAGATTGATACAGGACTATGGGGAGAGAGTGGGGGAGTGGGATTAGTGTGAGATTGATACAGGACTATGGGGAGAGGGTGGGGCAGTGATTGATGCAGGACTATCGGGAGAGAGTGGGGCAGTTGGATTAGTTTGGGATTGACACAGGACTATGGGGAGTGTGGGGCAGTGGGATTAATGTGAGATTGATGCAGGACGATGGAGAGGGAATGGGGCATTGGGATGAGTTTGGGATTGATACAGGACTATGGGGAGAGAGTGGGGCAGAGGGATTCGTGTGAGATTAATACAGGGCAATGAGGAGAGAGCGTGGCAGTGGGATTAGTGTGAGATTGATACAGGACTATGGGAAGAGAGTGGGGCAGTGGGATTAGTGTGAGATTGATACAGGACTATGGGGAGAGAGTGGGGCAGTGGGAATAGTGTGAGATTGATACAGGACTATGCGGAGAGAGAGTTTAGCAGAAACCACACCAAAGACAGCTGGTTCCTTGTGATAATAACCGTCGGCCACTGGGTGTCGGTGTAACAGCACCAGATGTCTGCTTCTGTATCTCTCTCACTCTCGCTCTCTCTCCTGCTACCTCTCTCACTCTAATTCACTCTCTGTCTGTGGGTATCCTTAAAGTTTATGAAATAAAGTAAAATTTCAGCTAAAAAAAACAAATCTCATTCATTCTGCACCTTGAGGACTGGGTCCAGTTCTGGTCAGACTCCAAATGTGTTTATGTTGAGTTCCCTCACTCTGTGTATTCCCACACTGTAACTGTGTTTATGTACAGTTCCCTCACTCTGTGTATTCCCACACTGTAACTGTGTTTATGTACAGTTCCCTCACTCTGTGTATTCCCACACTGTAACTGTGTTCATGTACAGTTCCCTCACTCTGTGTATTCCCACACTGTAACTGTGTTTATGTACAGTTCCCTCACTCTGTGTATTCCCACACTGTAACTGTGTTTATGTACAGTTCCCTCACTCTGTGTATTCCCACACTGTAACTGTGTTTATGTACAGTTCCCTCACTCTGTGTATTCCCACACTGTAACTGTGTTTATCTACAGTTCCCTCACTCTGTGTATTCCCACACTGTAACTGTGTTTATGTACAGTTCCCTCACTCTGTGTATTCCCACACTGTAACTGTGTTTATCTACAGTTCCCTCACTCTGTGTATTCCCACACTGTAACTGTGTTTATGTACAGTTCCCTCACTCTGTGTATTCCCACACTGTAACTGTGTTCATGTCCAGTTCCCTTACTCTGTGTATTCCCACACTGTAACGGCGTTTATTTATTTTTTTCATTCATTCATGGGATGTGGGCGTTGCTGGCGAGGCCGGCATTTATTGCCCATGCCTAATTGCCCTTGAGAAGGTGGTGATGAGCCGCCTTCTTGAACCGCTACAGTCCATGTGGTGAAGGTTCTCCCACAGTGCTGTTAGGAAGGGAGTTCCAGGATTTTGACCCAGTGACGATGAAGGAACGGCCGATATATTTCCAAGTCGGGATGGTGTGTGACTTGGAGGGGAACGTGCAGGTGGTGTTGTTCCCATGTGCCTGCTGCTCTTGTCCTTCTCGGTGGTAGAGGTCGCGGGTTTGGGAGGTGCTGTCGAAGAAGCCTTGGCGAGTTGCTGCAGTGCATCCTGTGGATGGTACACACTGCAGCCACAGTGCGCCGGTGGTGAAGGGAGTGAATGTTTAGGGTGGTGGATGGGGTGCCACTCAAGCGGGCTGATTTGTCCTGGATGGTGTCGAGCTTCTTGAGTGTTGTTGGAGCTGCACTCATCCAGGCAAATGGAGAGTATTCCATCACACTCCTGACTTGTGCCTTGTAGATGGTGGAAAGGCTTTGGGGAGTCAGGAGGTGAGTCACTCGCTGCAGAATACCCAGCCTCTGACCTGCTCTTGAAGCCACAGTATTTATATGGCTGGTCCAGTTCAGTTTCTGGTCAATGGTGACCCCCAGGATGTTGATGGTGGGGGATTCGGCGATGGTAATGCCGTTGAATGTCAAGGGGAGGTGGTTAGACTCTCTCTTGTTGGAGATGGTCATTGCCTGGCACTTGTCTGGCGCGAATGTTATTTGCCACTTGTGAGCCCAAGCCTGGATATTGTCCAGGTCTTGCTGCATGCGGGCTCGGACTGCTTCATTATCTGAGGGGTTGCGAATGGAACTGAACACTGTGCATTCATCAGCGAACATCCCCATTTCTGACCTTATCATGGAGCGAAGGTCATTGATGAAAGAGCTGAAGATGGTTGGGCCGAGGACACTGCCCTGAGGAACTCCTGCAGCAGTGTCCTGGGGCTGAGATGATTGGCCTCCAACAACTACGACCATTGATAAAGGCTGGACTGAGCACAGTGATGGAGAGAGACACCAACAGAGGGCGATCGATAAAGCTGAGACTGAGTGCAGTGATGGAGAGAGAGAGAGACACCAACAGAGGGAGATTGATAAAGGTGAGACTGAGTGCAGTGATAGAGAGAGAGACACCAACAGAGGGAGATTGATAAAGGTGAGACTGGGTGCAGTGAGAGAGAGAGAGAGAGAGAGAGACACCAACAGAGGGAGATTGATGAAGGTGAGACTGGGTACAGTGATGGAGAGAGAGAGAGAGAGAGACACCAACAGAGGGAGATTGATAAAGGTGAGACTGAGTACAGTGATAGAGAGAGACACCAACAGAGGGAGATTGATAAAGGTGAGACTGAGCACAGTGATACAGAGAGAGAGAGACACCAACAGAGGGAGATTGATAAAGGTGAGACTGAGTACAGTGAGAGAGAGAGAGACACCAACAGAGGGAGATTGATTAAGGTGAGACTGAGTACAGTGAGAGAGAGAGAGAGAGAGAGAGAGACACCAACAGAGGGAGATTGATCAAGGTGAGACTGGGTCCGGCCATGTCGATACTCAGTTGGAATCGTGTGTCCAGTTTTGTTCCCCTCACATGGTTGGTGTTATTGCAGCTTTGGAAAGTGTGCAGACGAGGCCATTGGACCAATTCCATCTTAAAGCAGCTTCGTTATCAAGACAGGGTAATATTTGTGGAACTGTAGACTTTCGAGAAGCCCAGACTCGGGGGTGATCTGATCAAGGTTTATCAGATGATGAAAGGATTGGGTTCCAGTGGACAGTTTGTTCCAATTAAACAGGTTCGGGAGGACCAGGAGTGACAATTGTCAGTTGTCCGAGGCCTGATCGAGGTCAGATGTCAGGAGGTGGTTCTTTCCCAGAGAACAGTGGGCCTCTGGGACAGGCTGCCGCCTCGTACGGTGGACCCCGATTCCCAGAATTCCTTCAAGCGAGAGCTCGGCCTGTTCCTGTCTGGGGCGGAGATCACCTCGTACAAAAGGTGTGTAATGTGTAGAATTATCAGGGCCAGACCGATCTCCTGGACCAGTTCCGATCGCCAAAGGGGTCGGAGAGGAATTGCCCAGACTTTTCCCCCCCCAAATTAGCCAGGGTTTTTAACTGGTTTTTCGCCTCTCCCAGGAGATCACATGGTTTTGGGTGGGGTGGGGATTGTACATATTGTGATACACTAGGGATCACAATTATGTGGGACAGGCTGGATGGACCAAAGGGTCTTTTCCTGTCCCTCATTGTTCATATACACGGGACTGGGAATCTCCCCAATATCAGGTCCTGGGGTTTATTCCCCAATGACTGTACTGGGGGGATTCCCTCAGACACGGGACTGGGAATCTCCCCAATATCAGGTCCTGGGGTTTATTCCCCAATGACTGTACTGGGGTGATTCCCTCATACATGGGACTGGGAATCTCTCCAATATCTGGTCCTGGGGTTTATTCCCCAATGACTGTACTGGGAGGATTCCCTCATACACGGGACTGGGAATCTCCCCAATATCAGGTCCTGGGGTTTATTCCCCAATGACTGTACTGGGGGGATTCCCTCATACACGGGACTGGGAATCTCCCCAATATCAGGTCCTGGGGTTTATTCCCCAATGACTGTACTGGGAGGATTCCCTCATACACGGGACTGGGAATCTCCCCAATATCAGGTCCTGGGGTTTATTCCCCAATGACTGTACTGGGGTGATTCCCGATTGGCCTGTTCCTATTGCTGTAGATTGGGTGTAATTCTCTCCAGTGATGCCAGGGAGTTCCTCACACGGGGAATGGACTCTCCCAGATAAGTCGTGCAGGCGAAGCCCCTGCTGTGGGGAGGGAACTAAGATGGGCCGAACGACCTCCCCCATCCTTCTCCATCCCTTCACACCTCCACTTATCTCATTTCAACTCTGAGCTTTTTTATTGAACTGATTTCAAACCAAAACTTTTACACCAGTGGAAAACGTGAAGAAAAGTGAGAGGCAGTAATTGGAACCACGTTTCTTGTTACAATATTTTCAATCACAAGATCCCGAGAAACGGCCCTCGCCCCCCCCTCCCCTCCCCCCACTTCTCCCTCTACCCTCTCAACCTTCCCCCGGTCAATTGAAAGGTTTATCTCCCGGAATGAGCAGTTGCAGTGCAGTAGCCGAGCATTCCCCAGTGTGCGATGGGGAGGCTCCATTCCCAAATATCGGCCGCCTCACGGGGACATTTCTGGACAATTGGCATCTCGGACTGGTCTGAATGTGAGGCACAGGAATCTGCTGGTCACTGCTGGACCTGGAATACAGACAGCAGAGTCATTTGCTTGTGTGTGTCAAGGTGTAACAGGTAGTGTCACCCTAAAGGACAGGCGGTCTGTCCTTATTCTAGGAGATTGACCCGAAAGGACAGGCGGTCTGTCCTTACTCTCGGAGATTGACCCTAAAGGACAGGCGGTCTGTCCTTACTCTCGGAGATTGACCCTAAAGGACAGGCGGTCTGTCCTTACTCTCGGAGATTGACCCAAAAGGACAGGCGGTCTGTCCTTACTCTCGGAGATTGACCCTAAAGGACAGGCGGTCTGTCCTTACTCTCGGAGATTGACCCTAAAGGACAGGCGGTCTGTCCTTACTCTCGGAGATTGACCCTAAAGGACAGGCGGTCTGTCCTTATTCTCGGATATTGACCCTAAAGGACAGGCGGTCTGTCCTTACTCTCGGAGATTGACCCTAAAGGACAGGCGGTCTGTCCTTACTCTCGGAGATTGACCCTAAAGGACAGGCAGTCTGTCCTTACTCTCGGAGATGGGGCCGACAGAATAAGCCCTCAGTTGGGCTCAGGCCCATGGGTACAGAGCCCAGTGTTGGTCAGGGTCACGGCTGGTGACCTGAGTCTATCTGAACCCTCTTTGATTTCCCCGTCCCAGCCCAGAAGCGTTGACCCAAATTCCCATCACCCCCAGTCACCAGCGGTGCTGAATCGAGGCCCTGGGGACAGGAGAAAAGGGGAAAGGTTCAAGGTGCCAGAGGTGGTGAAGGGTTCCACACTGCACTGTTAGTCTGGCCCTCGGGTGATGGCTGGAATCTCAGAGTCACATCATAAGATGTGGGGAGAAATTGAAGGTCAAACCATGGGCATTATGGGATGTCTGTGCTGCTGCTCATTTGATAGTCAAAGGCTGGTTACCTTGATAACGGTGACGAAGGTGCTGTAGAGGAAACTTAGAATGAAGAGGATGGCGAAGGCAGCGACTGTTAACACATTGTCGTCTCCATCCCAATCTCCTGCTTCTTCCTTCCCTTCCTCTCCTGCCTCGTCTGGAGGGAATTCTGAAAGGAATGAGAAATTGGGGCTGTTAGAGTTTCCTGTGGATGTTTCATAACCATCGACAATATCTCAATAGTTTGGAGATAACACAGTGAGGGGGGAGTGGCACTGGGAGCAGAGAATCATTAGAGAGTCTCCCTCTCTCTCTCTCTCGCTCTCTGTCTCTCTCGCTCTCTCTGTCTCTTTCTCTACCTCTCTTTCTCTTTCTCACTCTCACTCTGTCTCTCTCTCTCTCTTTCTCTGTCTCTCTCTCTCTCTATCTTTCTCTCTCTTTTCCTCTCTCTCGCTCTCTCTTTCTCTGTCTCGCTCTATCTCTCTCTCTGTGTTTCAGTGTGTCTCTCTGTATCTCTCTTTGACTCTCTCTCTCTCTTTGTCTCCCTCTCTCTGTCTCGATCTCTCTGTCTCACTCTTCATCCCTCCCTCTCTCTCTGTCTCTGACTCTCTCTCTTTCTGTCTGCTTCTTTCTCTGTGTTCCAGTGTGTCTCCCTGTGTCCCTTTCTCTGTCTGTCTCTATCTCTCTCTCTTTGACTCTCCCTCTCTGTCTCTCTCTCTTTCCCTCTCTCTCTCTCTGTCTCTCTCCCTCTCTCTGTCTCTCTCTTTGTCTCCCTCTGTCTCTCTCCCTCTCTCTGTCTCTCTCTTTGTCTCCCTCTGTCTCTCTCTGTCTCTCTCTCTCTGTCTCTCTCTCTCTATCTTTGTCTCTCCCTCTCTCTCTCTCTGTATCTCTCGATCACACTGCGCCTTTCAAGAGCTCAGGACATCCCAAGGTGCTTTCCAGCCAATGAAGTACTTTCGAAGTGTAGTCACTGTTGTAATGTAGGAAACATGGCAGCCATTTTGTGCACAGCAAGATCCCACAAACAGCAATGTGATAATGAGCAGATAATCTGTTTTTTGGTTGAGGGATAAATATTGGCCCAGGACACCGGGGAGAACTTCCCTGCTCTTCTTCAAAATAGTGACCGTGGGATCTTTTCGGTCCACCTGAGAGGGGCAGACGGGGGCCTCGGTTTAACATCTCATGCGAAAGACGGCACCTCCGACAGTGCGGCACTCCCTCAGTACTGCACTGGAGTGTCAGCGGAACTTGTAAATCGGAAGGAGTCACCAGGTTCAGCATTGAGCAGCTCCGCTCAATGAGACAATCTCTTGTGATTGGTGATGTGAGGGAGTGAGGGGCTGAATGGGATGGGAAAGCCTGTGATTCACGGCTCACTGGGATGGAATAAGGGGGAAGTGATCCAGTGAGGGTCAGTGGGCAAATGTGAAGGGGTCTTCCAGCCTCATTGATCCAGGGCCCTCTGTCATTGTGAGCCCATTAACTCTACTTTCCCACAGGATCGTTTCATTCTCAAGAGTTACGGCCCAGCTGAGATTTACTTTGGGTGCTGACAGACAGACGTTTAACTGGACCATTGGTCCAGAAAAGTCACCAATGCCCAGACACGCCTCTCCTGTTATTCAGCCTCACACATCCACACCTGGTCGAGCAGCACTGGGGTGCCTGAGCACGGGGACCCCTCAAACAGGGACCCCCACCCCACCACCTAACACGGGTGCCAGCTGTGGCTCAGTGGGTAGCACGCTCGTCTCTGAGTCCGAAGGTTGGGGGTTCCAGTCCCACTCCAAGGACTTGAGTCCATAATCCAGGCCGACACTCCCCGGTGCCAGTACCGAGGGAGTGCTGCACTGTCGGAGGTGCCGTCTTTGGGGTGAGACGTTAAACAGAGGCCCCTCAGGTGGATGTAAAATATCCCACGGCCACTATTGGAAGAAGAGCAGGGGAGTTCTCCCCGGTGTCCTGGGCCAATATTTATCCCTCAACCAACATCACTAAAATACAGATGATCTGGTCATTATCACATTGCTGTTTGTGGGAACTCGCTGGGTGCAAATTGGGATTGGTGGACCGAGAAAGACCAAGGGCCATCTGGTTCCCCTTCTCCCACCCTGGTCGCCGTGTGATACGATGATAATGGAGTTGTTGACTAATCAGAGCAATCGATCTCCATCAATTAGTCTCCAACAGACCCAGACATGAGGTGAGGAAAACCCCCAGTGGTGGAGAGCTTTGGGGAGCCATTGGTCCAAAGTCACCTGTTCCTCCCGAGCCCTGTTCCACTTCCCGCACCTCATGTCCCCAAATTACTCGGAGACTCTCTCCCCAAACAACACCCACAATGAAGACCCGGAAATCCAAACCTTTTCCCATCTCCTTTATTGATATTGGATTGGTACATTGACATTTTACAACAGGCATTTAACCCTTCGTGAGGGTCTCACACAGGTTTCAAACTCAGTCAAACGAGGCACAAAAAAGGTTTTCAGGAGGGAGTCCAGACCTTGTGAGATTTGGAGCCAATAATGTTTGTGTCCTGATTCGATCATTTCGATATTTTTCTCAATTACTGAACAAGGTCTGATTTTGATGACGTTTTAAGTGTTCTGTTACCAAAAGGGAGATTTGATAGTGAGCACAAGACCCCCCGGGTGGGGTTAACGGTACATTTACAGGGATTATTTTCGATCTGAAGGTCACTCATTGAATCATTCGATGTTAGAAACAGGATTTCAAGCTATCGGCTAGAACAAGTGAGATGTTCACCAGGGTGGGTTTGCTGTGAGATTTATTGATGCTTCTGAACAGATTGGTTGTGAGCGACTCGTGTCCCACCACACAGGAGAAAGTGGTGCTGCTGTTCCACTCCTCTGCGGGGACCGTCAACCGGCTGCCCGCCGAGTTCCAGCCCCTTCCGCTGTCCTCGGTCACCGGCTGGTTCACGAAGCCCGACTTCAGAAGGGTGTCGTTGGCCATCCAGGCCACGTAGATCTCTGCGGGGGAGAATCGGGTGACCAGACACACCAGGGTCGCCGTCTGATCCGTCTCCATCTCGTCCGGTGAAGGGGGGAGGATGTAGACTTGAGGGCGAGTCTGCGCGTCCACTGGAAACAGAGACAACCTTGGTTAGACTGAGTCTTTCACCCATCCTGGATTTACCTGAGACGTTCTACTCTTACACAAACCCTGGGCACCTTTTACATCCCCAGAGACCCCCGTCTATCTCGGAAACTAAAGGCATTTCTCCGTTTGTTTATTGTTGGGGGGAGGGAGAGGAGGAATCTTCAATCTTGCTGATTTTATAACCTCCAGTGAGGTTAGTGTGTCCCGTTTAAACATATGGAGCCAGTGAACAACTGGAACTCTGCAGAAAGAGAGTCCGACTGGTTAAGGGGACGGGCTGCTCTTCCAATGATAGATTTAATAGCGGGGTTCGAAATCATGGGGGGTTTTGAGAGAGTAAATCAGGAGAAACTGTTTCCAGTGACAGGAGGGTCGGGAACCAGAGGACACAGATTGAAGAGAATTGGTGAAAGAACCAGAGGGGGAGATGAGGAGAATTTTTGACGCAGTGAGTTGTTCCAATCTGGAATTCACTGCCTGAAAGGGCGGTGGGAGGAGATTCAATAATAACTTTCAAAAGGGAATTGGATCAATATTTAAAAAGGAGAAAATTTGCAGGGCTCTGGGGAAAGAGCGGGGGAGTGGGATTAATTGGATAGTTCTTTCAAAGAGCTGGCACAGGCATGATGGGCCGAGTGGCCTCCTTCTGTGCCGTATGATTCTACGAGAAACACCAGACATAAATCCATTTCCCACCGTCAGACGGTAATAAATCACTCCTCTGTACGAGACAGCTTCCCCCAAGACAGTAATAAATCACTCCTCTGTACTAGACAGCTTCCCCCCAGACAGTAATAAATCACTCCCCTGTACTAGACAGCTTCCCCCTAGACAGTAATAAATCACTCCCCTGTACTAGACAGCTTCCCCCTGGACAGTAATAAATCACTCCCCTGTACGAGACAGCTTCCCCCTCGACAGTAATAAATCACTCCCCTGTACTCGACAGCTTCCCTCGAGACAGTAATAAATCACTCCCCTGTATTGGACAGCTTCCCTCGAGACAGTAATAAATCACTCCCCTGTACTAGACAGTTTCCCCCTCGACAGTAATAAATCACTCCCCTGTACTAGACAGTTTCCCCCTCGACAGTAATAAATCACTCCCCTGTACTAGACAGCTTCCCTCGAGACAGTAATAAATCACTCCCCTGTACTAGACAGTTTCCCCCTCGACAGTAATAAATCACTCCCCTGTACTAGACAGCTTCCCCCTGGACAGTAATAAATCACTCCCCTGTACTAGACAGCTTCCCCCCAGACAGTAATAAATCACTCCCCTGTACGAGACAGCTTCCCCCCAGACAGTAATAAATCACTCCCCTGTACTAGACAGCTTCCCCCTCGACAGTAATAAATCACTCCCCTGTGCTAGACAGCTTCCCCCCAGACGGTAATAAATCCCTTCATTTGCTAAGATCAGACTCACACCGAGCTCTGTCCACACCTACCTTGCATCTTCTTGATCGCCCTCTTCTCCGGCGTTGGCAAACTCTCGTCCTCCACCAAACACAAATACTCGACCCCACTCTCCCACTCTGCGGCGGGGACCGTCAGTCTGCTGGAGATCCTTTCTTTATCTCCATTCCTCTCGGGCCCCTGAGTCTTCACCCCATCTTCTCGCTCCTTTCCGTCCACCTGCCAGGTTACCCTCACCCCCTCTAAATCACCGTGAAGCACCTCACAAATAATGGTTGCCGTCCTGTTCCTCCAGATCTCTTCGAAGGAAGGTTTGCTTAAGGTGACTGAGATGCCGGTGTCCAAACATTGATCTGGGAGAAATATTATCATTATTATTTCATGATTCCCTCATGGGATGTGGGCGTCGCTGGCAAGGCCGCCATGTCTTGCTCATCTCCAGAGATACAACTGAGTGGCTTGCTGGGCCCCTTCAGAGGGCAATTAAGAGTCGACCACTTTGGTGTGAGACGGGAGTCACGTGTAGGCCAGACAGGGGAAGGACGGCAGGTTTCCTTCCCCAAAGGGACGTTAACGAACCAGTTGGGTTTTTCCTGGTTCACGCTCACTTTTACTGAGACCAACTTTTCATTTCCAGTTTTCACTTTTCAAACTGATTTCAAATTCTCCAACTGCCCTGGTGGGATTTGAACTCAGTTCTGTGGATTATTAACTGTAAGTGTCAGCCTTGGCTCAGTGGGTCGGACCCTCGCCTCTGTGGTCAGAAGGTTGTGGGCCCAAGCCCCACTCCAGAGACTTGAGCCCATAACCCAGGCCGACAATCCCCGGTGCCAGTACTGAGGGAGTGCTGCACTGTCGGAGGTGCCGTCTCTCGGCTGAGACATTAAATCCAGGCCCCGTCCGCCCCTCTCAGGTGGATCGAAAAGATCCCATGGCACTATTTCGAAGAAGAGCTGGGGAGTTCTCCCTGGTGTTCTGGGGCCAATATTTATCCCTCAACCAACAGCACTAAAACAGATGATCTGGTCATTATCACGTTGCTGTTTGTGGGATCTTGCTGTGCGCAAATTGGCTCCCGCGTTCCCTACATTACAACAGTGACTAAAAGAAAGGACTTCATTGGCTGCAAAGCGCTTTGGGACGTCCTGAGGTTGTGAAAGGCGCTACATAAATGCAAGTGTTTCTTTCTTTCTTAGCCCAGGCCTCTGGATTACTAGTCCCGTCACATTAACCACTCCGTTCCCATATCTATGGCGTCAGTGTTGAACTTGTCTGGCCCGAGTAGAGTTTATAGCAGTGGGGACAAAGGATGTCAATATTGGAGTCAGGCCCAGGACCTTACCTTGAACGTCCTTCACCTCCTGGCTGGTGGTGGAGTTGGTGGGTGGATGAGACACTGTACAGGTGAAGACTGAGCCTTTCTTCCACTCCTCTGTACTCACGGTCAGGTAGTGCCTGGCGCTGAAAGTCCTCGCCTGTTCCAGGGCGGTGGGTGCAGCGCTGGTGTTGGAGGAGATCGGGGAGCCGTCTTTCTCCCAGGAGACGTGTATGAGGTCCGGGTAGAATCCCGTGATCATACACTCGAGTGTGGCCGTGTTCTTACTCTTGGTCTCTTGGGCTGGTGGAGGCAGCAGTCTGACCGTGGGACTCTTGGGCTCGACTGGAACAGACGGGCAAACAAAGAAAGTGTTAAACTCTTTCCCCTCAAGGTTATCAAAGGCAGGCCTTTAATTTCTGATCTCTTGCCCACCTTTTGCACTTCTTGTCCGTTTGGACACGGGCGAGGATGAGGAAGGACCTTGGGCAGAGCACACGTACTCTACCCCACTGGCCCACTCCATCGCGCTGGTTCGGAGTCGGCTGACGACCGTGCGTTGGGACCCTTCCTCTCTCGGCCCCTGGGTCACAATCCCTTCACTTCTCTCCTTCCCGTTCACCTCCCAGGAGATCTGGACCTGGCTCGGATCGGCACAGACCACCTCGCACACCAGGGTAGCAGTGTTGTTGATCCAAACCTCTTCAATAGAAGGATTTCGGATAAAGACAGACATTCCTGGGAATGAGAAAGGGGAAACCTTCAGAAGAATGGACAATATCTGGTGTCAAGGGGCTTCAGAATTTTAGGAGAGCCTTTTCTATTGGTGATCAGTGATGGAAGGTCAAGACAGAAGTGACTGTAAACAGTTTTAACCTGAGTCCTTTTTAACCTGTAATATCTTGGGCTGTTATTGGATCAAACTGTACTGGAGCTAAATTTGTAGCAAATCGAACATTAGCAAATCCCAGGGTTGTTTAAAATATATCTTGCACTTCTTGGTTTGCATGTTTTGACCGAGAAAACATCATCAAAGCATCAAGAACTGTCGGGATGCGATTTTAATGCGTTTCCCGTAACCGTGCCCACTGGATCCACAATGGGGACTGCGATTGAGTTGCGGGGCTGAGCGACATTTAGTTCCAGTGATGTTAATAAAATGCAATCTCAGGTTTGTGGGATGGAGCGAGAGAGAGATGCAGACTGGTTAGCAAAAGAAACAATTGGATAAAAGCTTGTTTGCTCAGACACCTGGTGTGAGCTGTGGATTGATTTGTGACACTGAGCACACTGAGTCAATGAGGACCCCTCTTCTCCACTCGGAGTGAGCCCCGGGATTGCCTCGATTTTAAAATTCTTTCCTCCTGTTCCAATCCCCCCTCCATGGCCTCGCCCCCCGCCTCCCGATCTCTGTGACCTTCTCCAGCCCTACAACCCTCCGAGATCTCTGCCTTCCTCCAACTCTGGGCTTTTGTACATGGCCCACTCCCTCCGCCCCACTATTGGCGGCCGTGCCTTCAGCCGTCTGGGCCCTAATCTCTGGAATTCCCTCCCTAAACCTCAATGATTTGCCTCCTCTCTCTCGTCCTTTAAGACCCTCCTTAAAACCTGCCCCTTTGACCTGTCCTAATATCTCCTTCTTTGGCTCAATGTCAATTTCTGTCTGATTACGCTCCTGTGAAGCCCCTTGGGACGTTTTGCTCCATTAAAGGCGCTATATAAATGCAGGGTGTTGTTGTTCATGACTCCCTGTCAAGGAAGAACGTTAGTTTGTAACGGCAGAGAAACCCATGAATCAGAGGAGGTGACAGAAGGTCCCCCCTCTTGCTACTGGTTGGGGATCTTTTCTCCATAACCTGTACTTCCTCCCCGTTTCATGTCCCTGAGTCATTGGACGAGGAAGAGGAGGATTTATCGAATTCTTCACCCATTATCTCCATTGTCACTCGTCTCCCAAAGGACCAACCTCACGTCAGAGATCCCACAGCTCTCCGTGTGTTCAGTGCACGATTAACACACACACTCACTGTGCAAATCACAACTAAGCTGTCTGCTTTGGTCCACAGCAGCTGTTCTACCGTGATATAATGTGAAGTTAACACTTGGGGAGGGACGACTATCTTTGTGTCAGGATCAAAACCTTTAATGAACATCTCGAATCAATTGCTCCGTCTGCAGTTGGAGCCGATGTTCAGCAGACCGTGTCTGCCTGAGAGGACCGTGTCTTTTATTAAATTAAGATGTTATCTCCCCCTTCTGTTTGAACAAAATGGTCAGCAACTTCCTTCCAAAATTTGGGATTGGTCACATTAAAGCTTCTCACCGTATCCAGTCAATGATTTGTAAACTTAGGTTTAATATACACCGTTTATAGTCAATGATTTGTGAACTTTGGTTTAATATACACCGTTTATAGTCAATGATTTGTAAACTTTGGTTTAATATACACCGTTTATAGTCAATGATTTGTAAACTTTGGTTTAATATACACCGTTTATCGTCAATGATTTGTAAACTTTGGTTTAATATACACCGTTTACAGTCAATGATTTGTGAACTTTGGTTTAATATACACCGTTTATAGTCAATGATTTGTAAACTTTGGTTTAATATACACCGTTTACAGTCAATGATTTGTGAACTTTGGTTTAATATACACCGTTTATAGTCAATGATTTGTAAACTTTGGTTTAATATACACCGTTTATAGTCAATGATTTGTAAATTTACATTTAATCTACACTCTGCTGACATTAATTATTGCAGTTTTTGTAAGGTGCTCAGCCCAGCCCTACATTGGTGACCGAGTCTCGAGGTTTAACAGTCCCTGGTGAAGGGTGGTCTCCCATCATAAAACCTCACAGGGTCGGGTGAATTCCCCTTATTATTGTAAAATGCTGATATTGAGTGACAGGGGGTTAATTCTGTTTAGCCCGTGTGGGGGGGGGGAATTAAAAAGAAACACTTTCCCCCCTCTCTCCGCATCTCCGACAAAGATGCTGGCTCTCCGATGCACTTTCATCCCCACGGACACCCTGGGCAGGATTTGAACCCCCCAAACGGGTTTGTAATGAAATCCAACGGCCAATTCAATTCACAACCAATCATTTTATTGTGCACATTTGATGGCGACATTGATATTCGCGCTCGGTCCCATCGGCGAGCATCATATTAAGCTGAGTCTGTTGGATGAATCTCGGCATACACCCAGAACAAGAACAAGTGGAGTTCCCACCTGGAAATGGAAGAGTTGCAGATTTAAGTGTTAAACATTCTCATCTCCCCCCTCCCCTGTGCTGGGAAAGTGGGAGCTCCACACGGGCCCCTGAACTCTGCTCCGTCCTGAGTTTTTCGGCTGCGAAAGTCTCTCGATCATGGAGACCACGACAAGCTGTTTCACCGTGTCCAGAACAGTAGAACCAGAGGACACGGCCTGCGCTCGAAGTGGGGGGAGCGGGAGGGCACGGGGAGGGTCAATTGGGAACCAATATTTCAGTGAGTGAGTGGTCAATCTATGGAACAGGCTCCCGAGGGAGACGGGGGGAGCGGAGAGTAAAATCGGGCAAGGGGGTAAATCGGGGAGAGGGGGGGGTCGACCCAATCCAGGCAGTTTCCCCGCCCCGTGCGTCAGGTTAAATTTACCCCCTTTTAAATGTGGGTTCAATATCAAAACACACAAGACTGAAAATCTCGCCTCTCCCAACGAGGTGGATATTAGGGACAGTGGTTAACAGATTGAAGGCCAGGGGTCAGCGCATTAAGTTAATATAAGGTGGAATTCCCCACAGGACGTCCTTTTCCCCCTCAGACACCACTTACCCCCTCGATACCACATGCTGATCCTCCCATTGAAGTTCGAAGGTGCGTGGGTCACTTCACAAGTGTAGACATCCCTTTCGGTCCATTCCACCGTCGGCACCGTCAGGAAAGTGACCGTTTCGAAGTCACCGTCTTTTCTCGTGTTTGAAGGGAGAACAACAGCCTCTTGCTGCACTCCGGCTTTCCTCCAGGAAACCTTCACAGCGTCGGGATAGAATTCCGATATTACACAGCCCAGGACAGCAGTGGTTTGATTGTAGACAACCTCCAGGGATGGAACAAGGGAGATGAGCTTTGGAGCTTGAGCTGGAAGACATTGGAATATTTCAGATGAGGAGATTGTTTTGGCCACAGTGAAGGTGGACTCCATTCCCCAAGTTCGAACCCCGTCATCCTCTCCCCTCGATACTCAGTCCCATTGACTTTAATGGAACTGATTATCGGGCGTGTCGTATAACGGGCGGCAAATGCGATCCCGCCGATTTTGCGTTCCCCGCCCGTGTCCAATCTCACGTGATTTCTCGTTGTCCTTTATTTCATTCCCATCAGCACCGCTGGCCGACAGGGATAGAATATATGGGCACGAGAATTCAGGCAGGTTCTATCGTGCAACGACCTGTGACATTGGTTGGGGGGAAATTACGTGGAGAGACCGGAGAAACTGGGGTTGTTCTCCTTGGAGCAGAGAAGGTCAAGGGGAGATTTGAGAGAGGTGTTCAAAATCATGAAGGGTTCGGATAAAGTAAATAAAGAGAAAACTGTTCCCATCGGCGGGAGGGTCGGTAACCAGAGGACGCAGATTTAAGGTGATCGGCAAAAGAACCAAAGGGGACGTGGGGAAAATCTTTTTGAGGCAGCGAGTGGTTCTGATCTGGAATGCGCTGCCTGACGGAGAAGGTGGATTTAATCGTGGCTTTCAAAAAGGAACTGGATAAATACTTGAAGGGAAAAAATTAGCAGGGCTCCGGGGAAAGAGCGGGGGAGAGTGGGACTAACTGGATCGCTCTTACAAAGAGCTGGCACGGGCTCGACGGGCCGAATGGCCTCCTTCTGTGATGTAACCGATCTGTGATTCGAAGTTTCCTTGTCCAATTTCACCCCGACACCAGTGAAGTTTTAAATGGTAAATAATATCTTGTACTCACGTTTCGGTTCAGGTTTTTTGGGGATGATCTGAGCTTCCACCATCTCGTCCGACTTGAATCCCGCCTTGCAAGCGTAGAAGCTTTTGGTTTTCCAATCTGAGGCAGAGACTTTGAGCACAACGCTCATTGTGTACTTCATGTTTTGCCCCAAGGCTGCCGGATATTTCTTGATTCCGGTGGAGATGTCTCCACTGTCAGTGGACCATATCTGACTGATGCTCTCGGGCCGAAAGTCCTTGACCAGACACAGGAGGCTGATCTCATCTTGGTCGGAGCTCGTGCCGCAGTAAGGGTTGGCGATGTAGACGGAGGGTGCGGACTGGACATCTGAAAGGTAAATAGGTGCAGACGGATAAGTCCAGTCAACAAATACATTACAGGCGTCCGCAGCAGGAGGGATTTTGTTCTGTATAAAACCAGCCATTTCCGAAAACGATTACACTGCTACGCAAGGGGCTTATGTTTTGAAGTCTTGAGCGCATAATCTAGGCCGACACTCCATTCCACCGCTGAGGGAGTGCTGCACTGTCGGAGGTGCCGTCTTTCGGGTGAGACGTTAAACCGAGGCCCTGTCTGCCCTCCCGAAACCAATTCATGTTTCCCATATAACTGTTAGCACCAGATGACAGGAGTTTACAGAAATGGAAGGATTTGGCACCAAGTTATTCGAATAACGGAGACTTGTTTTGGGGTGACATTGATCGGGAGATTGAAATCCCAGAGAGTCTCACACAAGTGACAGGCATAACCTGGTGGGAATGGTAATCTGGGTAAGAGGGCAAATAGGACCCGTAGAGATACATTGTGGAAGAGGTTACGAGTTCAAATCCCACCACGGCAAGTTGGGAAATCAAGGCCATTCAATCTGGCGATTTCTGGGCTGGCACCAGATAAAATGACCTGGTCAAAAAAACCCAACTGGTTCATTAAAGTTCTTGAGGGAAGGGAATCTGCCGCCCCTCCCTGGTCTGGGCCTACACGTGACTCCAGTCCCACACACCACATGGCTGACTCTTAATCCCCCCTCAGGGCAACTAGAGGTGGGAAATAAATGGCGGCCACACTGGCCGAAGGAATTAGAAAGAAAATGTGAGCTGAGGTGGTGGAGGTGCAACGAGATGAGGTCAAGGACAGGAAAGCAAGAAGGCAATTAATGGCTGTTGTTACTGAACTCAGACACAAGGCGAAGATTGGAAGGGCAATAGTTTGACCGGACAGAGAGATGTGAACAATGACACAATGTTCATCACAGAACGTTCAATTCCCCAGATTTTGACCGGGGATCTTGCTGGAAAACTAAGGAGCAAGTGTGGAGATTGGGCAGGATAGAGATGGCGCGAGAGTAACAGAGGGAGACAGGGAGAGATAGAGATGGAGAGAGAGTAACAGAGAGAGACAGGGAGAGATAGAGATGGAGAGAGAGACAGGGAGAGATAAAGATGGAGAGAGAGTAACAGAGAGAGAAAGGGAGAGATAGAGATGGAGAGAGAGTAACATAGAGAGAAAGGGAGAGATAAAGATGAAGAGAGAGACCGGGAGAGATAGAGAGGGAGAGAGAGTAACAGAGAGAGATGGGGAGAGATAGAGATGGAGTGAGGGAACAGAGAGAGAAAGGGAGAAATAAAGATGGAGGGAGAGTAACAGAGAGAGAAAGGGAGAGATAGAGATGGAGAGAGAGTAAGAGAGAGAGACAGGGAGAGATAGAGATGGAGAGAGAGTGACAGGGAGAGATAGACATGGAGAGAGAGTAACAGAGAGAGATGGGGAGAGATAGAGATGGAGAGAGAGTAACAGAGAGAGATGGAGAGAGATGGAGATGGAGAGAGAGTAACAGAGAGAGAAAGGGAGAGATAGAGATGGAGGGAGCGTAAGAGAGAGATGGGGAGAGATAGAGATAGAGATGGAGAGAGAGCAACAGAGAGAGACAGGGAGAGATAGAGATGGAGTGAGAGTAACAGAGAGAGAAAGGGAGAGATGGAGAGGGAGAGATAGAGATGGAGAGAGAGTAAGAGAGAGAGACAGGGAGAGATAGAGATGGAGAGAGAGACAGGGAGAGATAGAGATGGAAAGAGAGTAACAGAGAAAGATGGGGAGAGATAGAGATGGAGTGAGGTAACAGAGAGAGAAAGGGAGAGATAAAGATGGAGGGAGAGTAACAGAGAGAGAAAGGGAGTGATGGAGATGGAGAGAGAGTAAGAGAGAGAGACAGGGAGAGATAGAGATGGAGAGAGAGTGACAGGGAGAGATAAAGATGGAGAGAGAGTAACAGAGAGAGATGGGGAGAGATGGAGATGGAGAGAGAGTAACAGAGAGAGATGGGGAGAGATGGAGATGGAGAGAGTAACAGAGAGAGAAAGGGAGAGATAGAGATGGAGGGAGAGTAAGAGAGAGATGGGGAGAGATAGAGATAGAGATGGAGAGAGAGCAACAGAGAGAGACAGGGAGAGATTGAGATGGAGAGAGAGTAACAGAGAGAGACAGGGAGAGATAGAGATGGAGTGAGAGTAACAGAGAGAGACAGGGAGAGATAGGGATGGAGAGAGATTTACAAGTTGTGCAGGATTGTTCAAATCTTGTTTTTCGGGATAAAACTGGAAAATACAGAAAGCTGCAAATAACAATGTGTAAAAAAAGTGACTATTTCCAGTTGCATTTTTTAGAATCCGTTTTCTCAGTGACCAATGTTCATCGTTCCATAAAAAAACTGCACTGTTGGGTTAATGCGCGTGATTGACAGGGATAGAAAGGAGGGCGGGAGAGAGGAATTCTCTCTTTCTCTCTCCTTATTCTTTTCGATTACACAGGCTAAAACTGACGGTGTCGGAGCAGTAAATCACTCATCTAATTCTGGCCCTTGGCGATACAGCTTCTGTTAATCAGACACACAAACCAATCCGTACTTTAGGGAAAGTGTCACAGAACAGAAACCAGAAGATACAGTGCCTGATACACAATCTGGAAACACCCAGTATCCACTGACGGCTTCTCAGGGTTTGAAGTGACTCATGAAGGGGAGATCCAGTCGGCGGTCTTGGGAATCTTGCTATTTGTCATTGATATGAGCGGCTTAGGGACATGGGAATTGGTGGACCGAGAAAGACCAAGGGCCGTCTGGTTCCCCTTCTCCCACCCTGGTCGCCGTGTGATACGAGGATAATGGAGTTGTTGACTAATCAGAGCAATCGATCTCCATCAATTAGTCTCCAACAGACCCAGACATGAGGTGAGGAAAACCCCCAGTGGTGGAGAGCTTTGGGGAGCCATTGGTCCAAAGTCACCTGTTCCTCCCGAGCCCTGTTCCACTTCCCGCACCTCATGTCCCCAAATTACTCGGAGACTCTCTCCCCAAATGTTATTTTCTGGAAAAGGTTCTCCTGAGAATTCCCCTCAAGTTTGCCTGTTGTACAGGAAAAGGAGGCAGTAGAAATGGGGAAAAATATAGCTGGATACAGGAAGACTGGGAGCCTGGAAGCTATTAATGAGCTCGTTATTTTTACCAGTGGGGTATTAATGAGCTCCCCCACTGGTATCAAATCACTTTGTTCACTAATTAATGGGTGACTGCATCCACTGAAATAGGGGACAGGGAACGGTGAGGGAGTGCTGCATTGTCGGAGGTGCCGTCTTTCGGATGAGACGTTAAACCGAGGCCCCGTCTGCCCCTCTCAGGTGGATGTGAAAGGTCTCACTGCACTATTGGAAGAGGAGCAGGGGAGTTCTCCTCGGTGTCCCGCCCAATATTTATCCTTCAACCAACATCACTAAAGCACAGATTATCTGGTCATTATCACATTGCTGTTTGTGGGATCTTGCTGTGCACAAATTAGCTGCAGCGTTCCCTACATTCTAACAGTGACTGCACTTCAACAAGTCCTTCACAGGCTGTAAAGCACCCTGGGACGTCCTGAGGTCATGAAAGGCGCTATATAAATGCAAGACCTTTCTCTCACAACCACTTTTAATGCACGACAACCAATCCTGGTTAATATAATAACAAAGGAGATTTGAAATCTTAGCCAGTGGGACAATAAAGGACGACATGGAATTGGTCCCGCACTTCCTTGTCTGCTGAACTAAGAACGAGCAGCTCATTTGGAAAGTAAAGCTCGAGAACACATCAGGAACGGAAAGTAATTTGGCTCAGAATCGAAACCCGGACCAGTCACTGACTTCAAAATGAAGGAAACATTTATTCAGTCGCTGAGCGTCACCGAATATTTAAATTCAGCAAAGCTTGTATTTCTTTCAGAGATAATAACTGACGAGCAGACTCCCACAATTAGGACCCCAGAGAACGTTCTTGGTTAAACTGTCTATTTGTTTTGTGTTTCTGTTTTCGAATCAAACTGCAGCAATTTGCTTTAACATCGAAAGAACGACATGTGTTCAAAGTAACTGAGCTGGGAGTGTTTGATGGGACAGTGTAGAGGGAGCTTTACTCTGTATCTAACCCGTGCTGTTCCTGCCCTGGGAGTGTTTGATGGGACAGTGTAGAGGGAGCTTTACTCTGTATCTAACCCATGCTGTACCTGTCCTGGGAGTGTTTGATGGGACAGTGTAGATGGAGCTTTACTCTGTATCTCACCCTGTACCTGCCCTGGGAGTGTTTGATGGGACAGTGTAGAGGGAGCTTTACTCTGTATCTAACCCTGTACCTGCCCTGGGAGTGTTTGATGGGACAGTGTAGAGGGAGCTTTACTCTGTATCTAACCCTGTACCTGCCCCTGGGAGTGTTTGATGGGACAGTGTAGAGGGAGCTTTACTCTGTATCTAACCCTGTACCTGCCCTGGGAGTGTTTGATGGGACAGTGTGGAGGGAGCTTTACTCTGTATCTAACCCGTGCTGTACCTGCCCTGGGAGTGTTTGATGGGCCATTTTACAAAACCGCCCAAAACCAATTCCCCCCCCTCCCTTACCGAATGTGTGAAATTCTCTTCTGCTTTTAATTTGCTCCCCGATACCCGACACCTGTTTTGTCAAATTCCATTTCGAATTTTAAAAACATCTTCCCCCCCGAAAAAAAACCCTGAAACTTCCTTAATCTCACCAATTAATGGCGAGATATTTTAAATATCCATTCAATGCTGACCGAGGCTGGGCATTACACCGGGATGGGCCTCATACAGTACATTACAGTCCAGTACAGGCATCCTGCTCTACCCCTCTGTTAATGGAGCCCAGGACACAACCTCACACTGAACTGGTTCTTTCAACATCTCTCCAGAACTCTTCAATCTTTACCCTGATTGATCGGTTGTAGGACTGATCAATCAAACTTGTATGATTGAGAGAGGGAGAGAGAGAGAGACGGAGAGAGAGAGAGACGGAGAGAGAGACGGAGAGAGAGAGACGGAGAGGGAGAGAGAGAGAGAGCGAGGGAGCGAGAGAGAGAGAGAGACGGAGAGAGAGAGACGGAGAGAGAGAGATAGAGAGAGAGAGACGGAGAGAGAGATGGAGAGACAGGGACAGAGAGAGAGAGAGAGAGAGATGCAGCGAGAGAGAGAGAGACGGAGAGTGAGAGAGATGGAGAGTGTGAGAGAGAGAGAGAGAGAAACTGAGAGACACAGAGAGGAGAGAGAGAGAGAGGGAGAGAGAGATCGAGAGAGAAACTGAGAGAGATAGAGAGAGAGAGAGAAACAGAGAGACGGGGAGAGAGAGAGAGAGAGAGAGAGAGACGGAGAGAGGGAGAGAGACGGACCGAGGGAGAGAGACAGAGAGAGGGAGATTGAGAGATGGAGACAGAGAGAGACGGAGAGAGAGACGGCAAGAGAGATAGATGGAGAGAAAGAGAGAGAGACAGAATTAGAGAGAGAGACAGAGAGAGAGAGAGAAAGACATGGAAAGAGAGACAGAGAGAGAGAGACAGAGAGAGAGACGGTAAGAGAGAGAGACGGGAAGAGAGAGAGACGGTGAGAGAGAGAGAGAAACGCAGAGAGAGAGAGAGAAACGCAGTGAGAGCGAGATGGAGAGAGAGAGAGACGGAGAGAGAGAGAGAGATGGAGAGAGAGAGAGAAATCAGCGAGAAAGAAAGAGAGCATGAGAGAGAGAGAGGGAGAAAGAAAAGAAATGAAAGAAGGGAAGGTAAGAAAGAGGGAAGAAAGAAAGGAGGCCATAAAGACAAGAAGAAAAGAAAGGAAGAAAGAAAGAAATGAAGAAAGGAGGGAGAACCCAATCCGTGAGCAAATTCAGACAAGATACTTTACAATAACCACCGCGATAAACGAGTCTCAATCACCCGGGCACACGACATATTTGGGTGTCCAATTTTCAAAGTTTTTCTCACAAAGAAGGATGTGAATTGGAAGCTCACAGACTGAGGTGTTTCACTCCAGTTAAATTAACTTCTTGGAAGTGTTTGTGCTCTGTGATGTGTGATGTTCCCCACTGCACAGTCCGTGTTAGAACCAAACACTCCGAGTCCAGACAGATACACGAGGTGGAATCAAACTCGACTGTGTGCTATTTGGAAAGTGTTTGTCTATTTGGGTGCGATTCCTCTGGGTGACATATTGAAGCCATCATTGACCTCCTTACATAGACCATACAGCACAGAAACAGGCCATTCGGCCCAACAGGTCCATGCTGGTGTTGATGGTCCACACGGGCGTCCTCCCTCCCGACTTCATCTCACCCTATCAGCATCTCCTTCTATTCCTTTCTCCCTCATGTGTTTATCGAGCTTCCCCTTAAATCCATCTACACTATTCACCTCAACTACTCCTTGTGGGAGCGAGTTCCACATTCTCACCACTCTCTGGGGAAAGAGGTTTCTCCTGAATTCCCGATTGGATTTATTAGTGACTATCTTATATTTATGGCCCCCCTGGTTCTGATCTCCCCCACAAGTGGGAAACATCTTCTCCACGTCTACCCTATCAAACCCTTTCATAATCTTAAAGACCTCGATCAGGTCACCCCTCAGCCTTCTCTTTTCTCGAGAAAAAAGCCCGAGCACATTCGGCCTTTCCTGACAGGTAGAACCTCTCAGTTCTGGTATCATCCGAGTGAATCTTTTTTGCACCCTCACTGGTGCCTCTGTATCCTTTTTATAATATGGAGACCAGAACTGTTCACAGTGCTCCAAGTGTGGTCTAACCAAGGTTCGATACAAGTTGAACATAACTTCTCTGCTTTTCAATTCTATCCCTCTAGAAATGAACCCCAGTGTTAAACCTTGATCCACTAACACTGCAATAAGGGATCTTACTCCCACCCATTGGACTCGCAATCATGGGGAGATTTTGCCATCAACCAGTTCATTCATTTGGATGGAATTGGCTCATCCAATGTTTCAATCCAATTATTTCAAATATTAAAACAGTGAACAGAAAAATCTGATGGCAGTAAGTTGACAATTAACAGGTCCATCGCTGTTATTGCCGAGGACCAGTTTAAACTGCACAGAAACCCTTACAGTCCTCAACCCTTGAATGTGGCTTCAGTTCAAGCTGAGATTTCAGAGGGGAGATGAACTAAACACTCTGTTGGAAGTTTGTGATCATTAAACAGCTATTGTCAAGGCACAATAAAATCCTTTGTGAACAAGATCTAAGCTTATTACACATGCAATCTGTTTCCTGTTTGGATCAACAGGTGGCTGGTTTATTGCTGTGAGCTTGTTGGGCCGAGGAGTTTTTAATAAACACAATTCCCCGTTTCTCACTCTCTACAAACTACTTGCTTTCCATCAGCACTAATTTATCAAGTGAAACATGGAACTTATTTTTCAATATCGAGAAGCCGTCCCATCAATGTTTTTAACTGCAAAACATCCAACTGGAAACAAGTGTCTGTGACACCAAGTGTTAAATCACAACGCAGTTGGAGAATGTGTTTTAACTCAGATTAGAACAAAATCCGAAACCGCCTGCAATCTCCGAAACTCCAAATGACCAAAACCCAAACCAACATCGCAAGTGTCCTGAAAATTATACTCTGGATCGAGATCGTATTAAACATATCCTGGACTCCAACTAACTCCTCATTCAATAGATCTCTGCGGTAACGATTGCAAATGTGTTCGAGATCAGTGGGGTTAAATCTTAACCCTTTAGAGTCCATCCAGTTATCAGATTTCAGCTACAGTCACTGGGGGGGATTCTCGACTCGAAAGAAATCCTCCCGTCTCGGAGAGATTCATGTGATTGTTGTAAATATCTCACTGATTTCAGGGGAATCACACACTGCACTTCAATTATCGAATTCACTAATAATAACGCAAATTCAGAAAATAAATCTCAGATAAGGAAGGAATTGAGAAGTTTGTCTTACCTGAAGTCACTGTCAGCAAGGTTCCTTTCCCCCAGTAGTCAAGATAGTCACACTGTGCTCCCTCTCCTCATTCACCCAATGCAGTAACTTAACTTGCCCACGATATGTAATAATCTCAGGCTGGGGTCAAAATAAACCTTCTTTTAACCTGGGAGCAGCTGCTTCCTGGATTTTGATCTCAAATTCCATCCTGAACCTCTCCCAAGTGTATTAATAAATGAGGTATTTTTGGACTTTTCCTGTCTGCAGATACCAACTCCTGCACGTTCCAGAGGGACAGAATCCACCCCTTTTTGCCTTCTATTTTCCCAGGAATCGACATTTTCCTCCCACAGTCCGAGTCAGTGTTTCGATATTTGACTCTGGGATGCACGAGTGGGGAATCGATGGGCACAGGCTCTGATACACACGGTCACTTGTCCCGGGGGGAGTTTCTGTCACACTCTATACTACTGTGGTCCCAGTATATCACAGTGCTTCACTCCATGTCATAAACCACCCTCATAAGATCCAGCCCCAAACAAAATGGACCAAACAACCGGCCAGTAGGTTCATTGACTCCTCCTCAGTCTGTATCCGTGTGTCCCCCACACATCCAGGTGGCAAACTCGGGGGGTTTCAGGACTTTAAAGGGAGATGATAAAATCCACAAGGAGCTTTCACTGTCCTTTGTCGCACTGCGATCTCTCAGTAACATCTTCAAAGAAAATTGCTTTGCCCTCCCAGATTATTTAATCAGGAGCTGATTTATATCCACGGGACACGAGGTGAAGGCCGGTGATTTGTCCCCAAGAGTCCAATTTAAACAGTTGTGGTGAGGCAGGTTTGTGAATGGAGAGAGTCCCCGTTCCTCACACTGTGCCACCCACTGTATAGACACTGTGATACACACCCGTACACTAACCTCCACCCCTTTCACTCTCACTGAGCCCAGTCACTTCACATTTAAACCACACTGCACTGCTCCAAGTGAACTAACCTGCTCTCTGATTCACACTGGCGATGGGTTGGGGGGCGGTGGTTTCGTGGATCTGTCACTGGACCAGTGATCCGGAGGCCTGGGTTTCATCATCTGGAAAGAAAGAGCTGGGATCAGGAAAAGTGACCCTCAAACAGTCGGATTGTCCTCAAAACCCCAACTGGTTCACTCATGTCCTTTAGGGAAGGAAACCTGGTCTGGCCGATAGGTGACTCCAGTCTCACACAGGGTTCCCATCCCTCCCGGAATGACTGGGAGTTTCCCGGAATCGGGGATACCTCCCCCCGAGCGCTGAGTCCAGCAGCCCCGGGTGATCAGCAATTTCAATTGCCCGCTGCAGTGCCCCCCCGTTCTCTCTGTCCCTTCCTCCCCTCCCCCTCTCCCTCTCCTCCCCCACCTCCCATCCCCCTCCCCCCCTCCTCTTCCCCTCTCCCTCTCCTCCCCCACCTCCCCCTCCCCCTCTCCCGCTCCATGACGTCACCAGCTCCTTGTGGAGAAACCTCCTGCTCGATGACGTCACCCGCCCTCCACTGGGACCGTGTGGAGCGCAGTCAGAGGGGGGGGGTGTTGGAGAGTCAGTAATCAGGGGGGCAGGGCTGGAGGGTCAGTTATTGGGGGGCTCAGGAATCGTGGGGTTCGGGAATTGAAGGGGCGGCTGGGGAATGGGGGAGAAGGGAGGGAGACTGGGGAATTGGGGCTTGGGGAGCGAGAGACTGGGGATGGGGGTTTAGGGGATGGGAGGTGGGGGCGAGAAGGGGATTAGGGGTCAGGGATTTGCGAGTCAAGCAAGGCGGGGGGTTGGGAATGGGTTGGGAGTGGGGGGAATGTTTTGGGGTTTGGGGGATGGGTTGGGGATGGGGGGATGGTGGATGGTTTGGGGAGGGGGGGTGGATTGGGGGTGGGTGTGGGGGGTCCAGCATTTCCCACAGAGTCGGGAGCAGTGACCTGGTGAGTGGGAGAGGCACTGAGGGAGGAGCAGCCAGTAAAGGGGTGAGTGAGACCTGGGGGTCTCACTGTGGGGAAATAGTGAAAGATTATTTCCACTGGTGGGCGAATGGGGAACTGGGGAGGGGGAGTTCTTGTCGCAGCCCAGCCCTGGTTCCTCTCACTGTGTCTCTCGCACAGTAATAGATGGCGGTGTCCTCAGCTCTCAGATTGGTCATTTGGAGATAAAAGGTGCTGCTGTCCTTGGAAGCTGTGAATCGGTTTTGGACTCCAGGCGCGTAATACTTGTAACTTTCTGAATAAAACGCTACTAACCACTCCAGCCCCTTCCCGGGGACCTGTTTGACCCAGTGCATGCTGTAGCTGCTGAGACTGAACCCACTCACTGCACAGGAGAGTTTGTGAGACTCCCCGGGCTTTTTCACCACTGACTCGGGCTGGGTCAGCACGATGTCAGACCGGACGCCTGTTAATAAAGAGAGAAATAAAAGAGAGCGCACTTTAATAAACCAATTGAACAAACCGCGGGTCAAAGAGACTGGGAATAATCAGCCGCACTGAGTGGGAATAAAGCGACGGGGACACTCACATGTTAGACAGGCCAGAAGGACACAGAGATAAGAAACAATCTCCATCGCCCTGTGTATTCACCGAGACTCAGACACTCCGCAAAACAGCAGCAATCGGCTGCTTCAGGGCTTTGTTTGGAGCTGAACTCAGTGCTGTTTAAATAGGGAAGTGGAGGGAGGGAGGGAGTGAGTGAGTGAGTGAGGGAGTGAGGGGCCCACGGATTGAACAGTGGCCCCACCCACAGAAACCAGGGGCACAGCTTCCTGTCCCCGCCCCCAGCAGCGAATTCAATTCTCTGAAAGGGATTTATTTATAGATCAGGCGGCAGATTGGCGGCAAAAATAAGATCTGGATTAAAGATCGAGGAATACAAAGATAATCCCCGGCTTCTCTTCCCCACCACAAACCATCTCCTTAAACCCCTCTCCCCTGCCCCCTCCACCCTCACCTCCAACGACAAGTCCGAGGGGCTCATGGACGACTTTGTCACTAAGATTGAGACCATCCGTTCAGCTGCCTCTGTCACTTCCCTCCCTTCCCCTCGCCCACCGAGACAAACTTCCCCGAAGGATCCCCCCTGCCCAAACCCTGAACTCACATCTTTCTCTAGTTTCTCTCCAAACTGGTCGAGATCTGGTATTTCTAATCCTGACATTGTTACTGGTCTAGATCTGGTATTTCTAATCCTGACAGTATTACTGGTCTAGATCTGGTATTTCCAATCCTGACAGTGTTACTGGTCCAGATCTGGTATTTCTAATCCTGACAGTATTACTGGTCGAGATCTGGTATTTCCAATCCTGACAGTATTACTGGTCCAGATCTGGTATTTCTAATCCTGACAGTGTCACTGGTCTAGATCTGGTATTTCTAATCCTGACAGTATTACTGGTCTAGATCTGGTATTTCCAATCCTGACAGTATTACTGGTCCAGATCTGGTATTTCTAATCCTGACAGTATTACTGGTCCAGATCTGGTATTTCTAATCCTGACAGTATTACTGGTCCAGATCTGGTATTTCTAATCCTGACAGTATTACTGGTCCAGATCTGGTATTTCTAATCCTGACAGTATTACTGGTCTAGATCTGGTATTTCCAATCCTGACAGTATTACTGGTCCAGATCTGGTATTTCTAATCCTGACAGTATTACTGGTCTAGATCTGGTATTTCTAATCCTGACAGTATTACTGGTCCAGATCTGGTATTTCTAATCCTGACAGTATTACTGGTCCAGATCTGGTATTTCTAATCCTGACAGTATTACTGGTCTAGATCTGGTATTTCTAATCCTGACAGTATTACTGGTCCAGATCTGGTATTTCTAATCCTGACAGTATTACTGGTCCAGATCTGGTATTTCTAATCCTGACAGTATTACTGGTCCAGATCTGGTATTTCTAATCCTGACAGTATTACTGGTCTAGATCTGGTATTTCTAATCCTGACAGTATTACTGGTCCAGATCTGGTATTTCTAATCCTGACAGTATTACTGGTCCAGATCTGGTATTTCTAATCCTGACAGTATTACTGGTCTAGATCTGGTATTTCTAATCCTGACAGTATTACTGGTCCAGATCTGGTATTTCTAATCCTGACAGTATTACTGGTCTAGATCTGGTATTTCCAATCCTGACAGTATTACTGGTCCAGATCTGGTATTTCTAATCCTGACAGTATTACTGGTCCGGATCTGGTATTTCTAATCCTGACAGTATTACTGGTCTAGATCTGGTATTTCTAATCCTGACAGTATTACTGGTCTGGATCTGGTATTTCTAATCCTGACAGTGTTACTGGTCCAGATCTGGTATTTCTAATCCTGACAGTATTACTGGTCCAGATCTGGTATTTCTAATCCTGACAGTATTACTGGTCTAGATCTGGTATTTCTAATCCTGACAGTGTTACTGGTCTAGATCTGGTATTTCTAATCCTGACAGTATTACTGGTCTAGATCTGGTATTTCCAATCCTGACAGTGTTACTGGTCTCGATCTGGTATTTCTAATCCTGACAGTGTTACTGGTCCAGATCTGGTATTTCCAATCCTGACAGTATTACTGGTCCAGATCTGGTATTTCTAATCCTGACAGTATTACTGGTCCAGATCTGGTATTTCTAATCCTGACAGTATTACTGGTCTAGATCTGGTATTTCTAATCCTGACAGTATTACTGGTCCAGATCTGGTATTTCTAATCCTGACAGTATTACTGGTCTAAATCCGGTATTTCCAATCCTGACAGTGTTACTGGTCCAGATCTGGTATTTCTAATCCTGACAGTATTACTGGTCTCGATTTGGTATTTCTAATCCTGACAGTATTACTGGTCTAGATCTGGTATTTCTAATCCTGACAGTATTACTGATCTAGATCTGGTATTTCTAATCCTGACAGTATTACTGGTCTAGATCTGGTATTTCTAATCCTGACAGTATTACTGGTCCAGATCTGGTATTTCTAATCCTGACAGTATTACTGGTCCAGATCTGGTATTTCCAATCCTGACAGTATTACTGGTCCAGATCTGGTATTTCCAATCCTGACAGTATGACTGGTCCAGATCTGGTATTTCTAATCCTTACAGTATTACTGGTCCAGATCTGGTATTTCCAATCCTGACAGTATTACTGGTCTAGATCTGGTATTTCTAATCCTGACAGTATTACTGGTCCAGAACTGGTATTTCCAATCCTGACAGTATTACTGGTCTAGATCTGGTATTTCTAATCCTGACAGTATTACTGGTCTAGATCTGGTATTTCTAATCCTGACAGTGTTCCTGGTCTAGATCTGGTATTTCTAATCCTGACAGTATTACTGGTCTAGATCTGGTATTTCTAATCCTGACAGTATTACTGGTCCAGATCTGGTATTTCTAATCCTGACAGTATTACTGGTCCAGATCTGGTATTTCTAATCCTGACAGTATTACTGGTCCAGATCTGGTATTTCCAATCCTGACCGTGTTCCTGGTCTAGATCTGGTATTTCTAATCCTGACAGTGTCACTGGTCTAGATCTGGTATTTCTAATCCTGACAGTTTTACTGGTCTAGATCTGGTATTTCTAATCCTGACAGTATTACTGGTCAAGATCTGGTATTTCCAATCCTGACCGTGTTCCTGGTCTAGATCTGGTATTTCTAATCCTGACAGTTTTACTGGTCTAGATCTGGTATTTCTAATCCTGACAGTATTACTGGTCAAGATCTGGTATTTCCAATCCTGACCGTGTTCCTGGTCTAGATCTGGTATTTCTAATCCTGACAGTATTACTGGTCAAGATCTGGTATTTCCAATCCTGACAGTGTCACTGGTCTAGATCTGGTATTTCTAATCCTGACAGTATTACTGGTCTAGATCTGGTATTTCTAATCCTGACAGTATTACTGGTCTCGATCTGGTATTTCTAATCCTGACAGTTTTACTGGTCTAGATCTGGTATTTCTAATCCTGACAGTATTACTGGTCTAGATCTGGTATTTCTAATCCTGACAGTATTACTGGTCCAGATCTGGTATTTCTGATCCAGACAGTATTACTGGTCCAGATCTGGTATTTCCAATCCTGACAGTATGACTGGTCTAGATCTGGTATTTCTAATCCTGACAGTGTCACTGGTCTAGATCTGGTATTTCTAATCCTGACAGTATTACTGGTCCAGATCTGGTATTTCCAATCCTGACCGTGTTCCTGGTCTAGATCTGGTATTTCTAATCCTGACAGTGTCACTGGTCTAGATCTGGTATTTCTAATCCTGACAGTATTACTGGTCCAGATCTGGTATTTCTAATCCTGACAGTATTACTGGTCAAGATCTGGTATTTCCAATCCTGACCGTGTTCCTGGTCTAGATCTGGTATTTCTAATCCTGACAGTATTACTGGTCTCGATCTGGTATTTCCAATCCTGACAGTATTACTGGTCCAGATCTGGTATTTCTAATCCTGACAGTATTACTGGTCTCGATCTGGTATTTCCAATCCTGACAGTATTACTGGTCTAGATCTGGTATTTCTAATCCTGACAGTATTACTGGTCCAGATCTGGTATTTCTAATCCTGACAGTGTCACTGGTCTAGATCTGGTATTTCTAATCCTGACAGTATTACTGGTCTCGATCTGGTATTTCCAATCCTGACAGTATTACTGGTCTAGATCTGGTATTTCTAATCCTGACAGTATTACTGGTCTAGATCTGGTATTTCTAATCCTGACAGTATTACTGGTCTAGATCTGGTATTTCTAATCCTGACTGTGTTACTGGTCTAGATCTGGTATTTCTAATCCTGACAGTGTCACTGGTCTAGATCTGGTATTTCTAATCCTGACAGTATTACTGGTCCAGATCTGGTATTTCTAATCCTGACAGTATTACTGGTCTAGATCTGGTATTTCTAATCCTGACAGTATTACTGGTCCAGATCTGGTATTTCTAATCCTGACAGTATTACTGGTCTAGATCTGGTATTTCTAATCCTGACAGTATTACCGGTCTAGATCTGGTATTTCTAATCCTGACAGTGTTACTGGTCTAGATCTGGTATCAATTCTGTGAACAGGGAGATATCTGTGCACTGACTGGTGTCTCTCAGTCCCTCTCTCTCAGGGTGATATCTGTACACTGACTGGTGTCTCTCAGTCCCTCTCTCTCAGGGTGATATCTGTACACTGACTGGTGTCTCTCAGTCCCTCTCTCTCAGGATGATATCTGTGCACTGACTGCTGTCTCTCAGTCCCTCTCTCTCAGGGTGATATCTGTGCACTGACTGGTGTCTCTCAGTCCCTCTCTCTCAGGGTGATATCTGTACACTGACTGCTGTCTCTCAGTCCCTCTCTCTCAGGGTGATATCTGTGCACTGACTGGTGTCTCTCAGTCCCTCTCTCTCAGGGTGATATCTGTGCACTGACTGGTGTCTCTCAGTCCCTCTCTCTCAGGATGATATCTGTACACTGACTGGTGTCTCTCAGTCCCTCTCTCTCAGGATGATATCTGTACACTGACTGGTGTCTCTCAGTCCCTTCTTTGCATGGTGTTACTAATGCGGCCAACACAATGGCTGTATGGGGAGAGTCCACCGTGTGAGGCCACCCCACCCTGTATCGTACAGAATGTATTCGGAGATGTGCTCTGTGTTTTTAAATTGTAATATTTGGAATCGTATTGTTTAGGATCCGTGTTGTATTGTTTTGAAATGTGTGGCCTTGGAATTGTGGTGTCTTTAAATTTGATGAAATAAAGTATATTTTGAAATATTAAAATAAATTCCGACATCTGATGGTGTTCCTGACGGTGTTTCACTCCTACACTAGATGCCATTATTGGGACATGTCGTCCTGCCAATGGAAACAGTCTATTGACGGTGACCTTGCCTGTTCATTTGATCATTTTGAACACCTCGATCACATATCCTGGGTTCCAATTCGAGTCTGACATCGATCCCATCTCAGGTTCAGGGTCTCCACTCCCGTTAAGCAGTCTGGGAATCTTAATATTAAGGCAGTTGATTCCCGCTGCCCTGGATCGACTCGTCCCACAGTGAGACCCGGGGATGGAACAGTGATCTCCCCCTTGTGATCCCCACCCCACACTCATGTCTTTTCCACCTGGGCCTCTCAGCCTGGGCTCAGTGGGGATCACTCTCACCTCTGAGTCACAAGGTCGTGGGTTCAAGGCCCACTCCAGAGACTTGAGGCCCTAATGTAGGCTGACACTTCGGTGCAGTGCTGAGGGAGTGCTGCACTGCCGGAGGTGCCGTCTTTCGGATGGGACGTTAAACCGAGGCCCTGTCTGCCCCTCTCCGGTGGATCGAAAAGATCCCACGGCCACTATTGGAAGAAGAGCAGGGGAGTTCTCCCCGGTGTCCTGGGCCAATATTTATCCCTGAACCAATATCATTAAAATAGATTATCTGACCATTTTATCTCATTGCTGATTGTGGGATCTTGCTGTGCACAAATTGGCGGCCGCGATTCCTACATTACAACAGTGATTACACTTCAAAAATTAATTAATTGTCTGTAAATCACTTTGGTCCTGAGGTTGTGAAAGGCACTGTATGAATGGAAGTTACTGCCAGTTACAGGAAGAGGAGGGGAACTTGGGATCGATTTGTAAACTCACGGGGAAAGGGCGGGGGAATGGGACTGACTGGATTGGTCTTACAAAGAGCCAGCACAGGCTCGATGGGCAGAATGGCCTCCTTCTGTGCTGTAACCATTCGATGATTCTATGAGGGGAGTCAGAGAGACGGTGAGGGGGAATCGGAGAGACCGTGAGGGGAATCGGAGAGACCGTGAGGGGGATCGGAGACACTGTGAGGGGAATCAGAGAGACCGTGAGGGGAATCAGAGAGACTGTGAGCGGAATCAGAGAGACCGCGAGGGGAATCAGAGAACCCGTGAGGGGAAACGGAGAGACCGCGAGGGGAATCGGAGAGACCGTGAGGGGAATCGGAGAGACCGTGAGGGGAATCAGAAAGACCGTGAGGGGAATCAGAAAGACCGTGAGGGGAATCAGAGAGACCGCGAGGGGAATCAGAGAGACCGTGAGGGGAAACAGCTTTGTTCTTGTTTTTATTTTCACACCAGGCAGCATCTTAATGAATGTTTGCTGCACCGTCTCGATTGCCTCAACACAGTGTGGATCCCCACACTGCACACAGTGCTCCGACTGTGGTCTTACTGTCGGTTTATAAAGATTCACCATTTACCCCTCGACCTTGAGATTCCAGCTCGGGACGGACAAACCAAGGAGGAGGGGCAAACTCCCAGCCCCGCCTGAGGGCTCAGAGAGAGGGAGAGCTGAATTTAAAAAGGCTCCATATTCAGAGAGGGTGTGTTCAGATCCCCAGGGGGTAACAGGGGGTTTGGGCCCTGAGGCCTGCACCCAAAAGCATGCAGGAGGAACCAGCTTTATGTGTCTTACCTGCTCAAGGGAGAGGAGACATGGGAGCCCACATGGTGCACAGACAGACGGGGACATGTTATGTCATTCCATGGGTGCGGTTCCCTGGTCTAGACGGCCGAGGGACAGGTGGAGACGGCCCCGATGGTAGAACCCGGAATAAATCTGGAAATAAAAAGTTGGGATCAGGAAAAGTGACCGTGGAGCTGTCGGATTATCGTAAAGACCCAACTGCTTCAGGAACTACCTGTGGGGAACCTGCCGTCCTTCCCCAGTCCGGCCTATACGTGACTCCAGTCCCACACCAACCTGGTTGACTCTTAGCTGCCCTCTGAAGTGGACGAGCAAGATATTCATTTGTATGAAACCACATCCAGCGGTTCAAGATGAAGGCCCACCCCCACCTTCTCAGGGCAACTCGAGACGGGCAATAAATGCCGGCCTTGCCCAGCGGTGCCCCACACCCCGAGAATTAATCAAAGAAACAGAGACTCCTAGACGGCCGGTGGGTAATTTGCTCATCGGGAGTTGTCTCTCCCAGAGACCGGACAACAAGTGTTTCATTTGTCTGGGTTTTGGGAAAGACGCCTCTCCCCACATTGTGTTTGAAAACCCTTTGATCTCTGTCAGTCTGCGAGAGGGGGGTCTTTTAACACAGAGCTTTTAGGAGCGGAACGCAGACACCAAGAGAGGCAGTCAGGCTTTTGGAAACAGAAGGCTGCCCAGTCAGGCGGGCAGCCGAGTGCTGCTCGAAGGTTCAGTGAATACGGGGAACTGCAGAGAGAGAGGTTCTGCAGAGGAGTTGTTCTGTTTGGATCAAGATTCCCCTCCCAGGTGGTGGGAGGACAGTGGATTCTCGAGACCCTTTCATCACTCGAATGTGAGCTGGACTGATTGAATGAAGTGACTCTGATTGTCCCTGTTGTTCTGAACATCTCACCCGGCTTTGGAATAAAGCAGCAAACAAATCGAACCAAAGTTCACCTCCTCTCACAGTAACTCCCGGGAACTTTCCTTCATACAGAGCCTTTCACAAACCTCAGGACCTCCCAAAGAGCTTTGCAGACAATTCAGGATTTTCTGAAGTGCAGTCACTGTTGTAATGTAGGAAAGGCGGGAGCCAATTTGCGCACAGCAAGATCCCACAAACAGCAATGAGATAAAATGACCAGATAATTTGTTATTTAATGATGTTGGTTGAGGGATAAATATTGGCCCTGGACACCGGGGAGAACTTCCAGGCTCTTCTTCGAAATGGTCCCATGGGATCTTTTCCACCCACCTGAGAGGGCAGGTGGGGCCTCGGTTTAACGTCTCACCCGAAGGACGGCACCTCCGACAGTGCAGCTCTCCCTCAGTGAGTGTCAGCTGGGATTATGGGCTGAAGTCTCTGGAATGGGGTTTGAACCCATGACCTTTCTGACTCAGAGGCGAGAGTGATCCCCACTGAGCCCAGGCTCAGGAGATCCAGGCGCAGAAGACATGAGTGTGGGGTGGGGATCACAAGGGGGAGATCACTGTTCCATCCCCGGGTCTCACTGTGGGACGAGTCGATCCAGGGCAGCGGGAATCAACTGCCTCAATATTAAGATTCCCAGACTGCTTAACGGGAGTGGAGACCCTGAACCTGAGATGGGATCGATGTCAGACTCGAATTGGAACCCAGGATATGTGATCGAGGTGTTCAAAATGATCAAATGAACAGGCAAGGTCACCGTCAATAGACTGTTTCCATTGGCAGGACGACATGTCCCAATAATGGCATCCAGTGTAGGAGTGAAACACCGTCAGGAACACCATCAGATGTCAGAATAACACACCCGCACTAAACACCATCGAAAGTATTAGTACTACACCTGCAGCAGTAACAGCACCAGGTGTACGTGTATCACACCCGCACTAAACACCATCGAAAGTATTAGTACTATACCTGCAGCAGTAACAGCACCAGGTGTACGTGTATCACACCCACACCAGTAACACCATGTGAAGTATTAGTACTATACCTGCAGCAGTAACAGCACCAGGTGTCCGTGTATCACACCCACACTAGTAACACCATGTGAAGTATTAGTACTATACCTGCAGCAGTAACAGCACCAGGTGTACGTGTATCACACCCACACTAGTAACACCATGTGAAGTATTAGTACTATACCTGCAGCAGTAACAGCACCGGGTGTACGTGTATCACACCCACACCAGTAACACCATCGAAAGTATTAGTACTATACCTGCAGCAGTAACAGCACCAGGTGTCCGTGTATCACACCCACACTCGTAACACTGTATAAAGGAGGGGAGTTGATCTCATTCCCTGTGACGGGCTCTGATCCGAGATCCCCTCACTTGACCTGGGCCACATTCAGCGAAATGTTATTCTAATTGAAATGGATGAAGAGAAACGATGGCCGTACTTACTGAGCCTGAGATTTGATTCCCTGCTGCTGCTGCTCCCCGATACCGGGCACCTCTCGGCCTGCACCATTGCCTCAACATGTGGAGCCAATGACTTGGGCCTGAGGCCTGTCTTGGGTAAAAACCCCAGGGCCACTTGTCACCACACAACTCTGGGCCCAAACCACTGACCTGCTTCTCATCTTTTTCTCAGCTCTTTCTTTCTTTCTCAGCCTTCCTGTTTCTGCTCCTTTTTATTTAATGAGGGGGTGGGGTGGGACGGGGGAGGGGGTGAAGGGGGGCCTCTCTCCCTCAAACCCCCTCTGCTTTTCCCCACCCCCCTTTTCCTGATGGATTGAGGTGATTTTAAAAGGTGTTTAACTGCGGGGCGGAGGAGCCCGAGTGAGTGAAGGTGAGTGAAGGATGGGCTTCGCGAGCTCGGCCTTCAAACCCCAACAGGAAAAGCACGAGGGTCCCGGGGAGAGAGAGGGAGAGGGGGAGAGAGAGAGAGAGAGAGGGAGAGGGAGAGAATGAGTGAAAGAGGGAGAGGGAGAGAGGGGGAGTGGGAGAGAGAGAGAGAGAGAGGGAGAGAGAGAGAGGGATGGGGAGAGAGAGCGAGGGAGAGGTGGAGGGAGAGAGAGAGGGGGAGAGTGAGAAAGGGAGAGGGAGAGAGAGAGAGAGGGGGAGGGGGAGAGGGAGAGAGAGAGAGAGGGAGAGAGGAAGAGGGAGAGGCAGGGAGAGGGAGAGGAGGGGGGAGGTTTGTACCAAACTCAACAGCGGGCGGGGGTCTTTGGTGGGGAGTGGGAAACACCTCAGAGCCCCGGGAAAGAGCGGCTTCAGAAAGTTCCAGTGATTCAAATTCATGTGTGAAGGTTTCAGGAGTGCGGCCAGAATAATGTCCAGTATTAGTCCAATCCCAGCAGCTGTCTGTCTGTCTATCTATCTATTTATCTCTCTATCTCATAGAATCATAGAATCATAGAAGTTACAACATGGAAACAGGCCCTTCGGCCCAACATGTCCATGTCGCCCAGTTTATTGCACTAAGCTAGTCCCAATTGCCTGCACTTGGCCCATATCCCTCGATACCCATCTTCCCCATGTAACTGTCCAAATGCTTTTTAAAAGACAAAATTGTACCCGCCTCTACTACTGCCTCTGGCAGCTCGTTCCAGACACTCACCACCCTTTGAGTGAAAAAATTGCCCCTCTGGATCCTTTTGTATCTCTCCCCTCTCACCTTAAATCTGTGCCCCCTCGTTATAGACTCCCCTACCTTTGGGAAAAGATTTTGACTATCGACCTTATCTATGCCCCTCATTATTTTATAGACTTCTATAAGATCACCCCTTAACCTCCTACTCTCCAGGGAATAAAGTCCCAGTCTGTCTAACCTCTCCCTGTAAGTCAAACCATCAAGTCCCGGTAGCATCCTAGTAAATCTTTTCTGCACTCTTTCTAGTTTAATAATATCCTTTCTATAATAGGGTGACCAGAACTGTACACAGTACTCCAAGAGTGGCCTCACCAATGCCCTGTACAACTTCAACAAGACATCCCAACTCCTGCATTCAATGTTCTGACCAATGAAACCAAGCATGCTGAATGCCTTCTTCACCACCCTATCCACCTGTGACTCCACTTTCAAGGAGCTATGAATCTGTACTCCTCGATCTCGATATCTATCTCACACTCTTCTGTCTATCTCCATCTCTCTCTCTCTATGTAACACCATCAGATGTCTGAATAACACACCCACACTAGTAACACCATCTATAGTATTGGTCCTATATCTCCAGCAGTCTATCTATCCCCCACTCTGTCTATCTCCATCTCTCTCTCTATATATATTGATATATATATTTATAAAATCTCTCTCTCTGTATACTTGAATCATTTTGTGGAACGTTCCCCATTCCAGTCTCACAGTTTCTCCTCCAGTCTCTGTTCCTGATTTCCAGAGCTGTACAGGGGGCTCAGAACCAGGAGGGGCTCCGTTCGATTTTACTGACCGGCCCCCGAACACAGCTCAGTGGGTTTGCTCACAGAACCGGTCTGCTGCTCCGTTTGAGATAAACAGCAGAAGAGCCTGTTTAGACCGAGGCCTTATCAGCAACACGCAGCGACACACACCCAGAACTAAACTCACCCCGTCAGCAATGATTGATGGAAACCGCACTCAGTGTTTGCTGACTGGGCCGGGTCCACATCCAGCAAATTGTTTCTGAGCTGAAAGTGTTCCCCAGCCTTGGATGCCCCTCCCTCCCTCCCCCCTCCCCTGTGTTTCCCATCCTGTTACCTCCTTCACTGTTTACCCCACACCTCAGTCAGGCCGTGTTGGGAAGTCTTGCCCAGAACAACCCAAGGCTGCCCCGAGCTCGACTGACCAGCGAGTGATTCATTTTGGTCGGAAGAGTGAGGAGAGGCAACATTAACTAAATGGTCCAATTTTAAAGGGGGTGCAGGAACAGAGAGACCTGGGGGGGTGGTGTACACAAATCTTTGAAGGTGGCAGGACAAGTTGAGAAGGCTGTTAAAAAGACAGACGGGATCCTGGGCTTTATAACTCGAGGCATAGAGAACAAAAGCAAGGAAGTTATGCTGAACCTTTATAAAACACTGGTTAGGGCCCCAGCTGGAGTATTGTGGCCAATTCTGGGCCCCACACTTTAGGAAGGATGTCAAGGCCTTGGAGAGGGTGCAGAGGAGATTTACTAGAATGGTTCCAGGGATGAGGGACTTCAGTGATGTGGAGAGACTGGAGAAACTGGGGTTGTTCTCCTCAGAGCAGAGAAGGTTAAGGGGAGATTTGATCGAGGTGTTCAAAATCATGAAGGGTTTTAACAGAGTAAATAAGGTAACCAGAGGACACAGATTTACGGTAATCGGTGAAAGAACCAGAGGGGGAGATGAGGAAACATTTTTTTACGCAGCGAGTTGTGATGATCTGGAATTCACTGCCTGAAAGGGCGGTGGAAGCAGATTCAATAATAACTTTCAAAAGGGAATTGGATAATTAATTGAAGGGGGAAAATTTGCAGGGCTACGGGGGAAAGAGCAGGGGGAGTGGGACTGATTGGATCGCTCGTCCAAAGAGCCAGCACAGGCACGATGGTCCGAATGGCCTCTCCCAGTGCTGTATCATTCTCTGATTCTATGATGTGGTTTAAGGAGTGTGTGTGGAACAGTTCAATGACCGTCCGTTCCCAAGTGTGTTTCCCAAGGGTTCCATTCTTATCGCTCCAGTCGTAGCCAGAGAATCACCTGCAATGGCGTCTCTTCCCACCCCCGCACCGTTACCTCTGGAGTCCCCCAAGGATCTACCCTTGGCCCCCTCCCATTTCTCATCTACATGCTGCCCCTCGGTGATATCATCCGAAGACATGACATCACGTTCCACATGTACACTGACGATACCCAGCTCCACCTCACCACCACCTCTCGACTCCTTCTATACTCTGGATCGGACCCGTGCTGCACCTGCCCTGGGAGTGTTTGATGGGACAGTGTAGAGGGAGCTTTACTCTGTATCAAACCCTGTACCTGCTCTGGGAGTGTTTGATGGGACAGTGTAGAGGGAGCTTTACTCTGTATCTAACCCTGTACCTGCCCTGGGAGTGTTTGATGGGACAGTGTAGAGGGAGCTTTACTCTGTATCTAACCCTGTACCTGCCCCTGGGAGTGTTTGATGGGACGGTGTAGAGGGAGCTTTACTCTGTATCTAACCCTGTACCTGCCCCTGGGAGTGTTTGATGGGACAGTGTAGAGGGAGCTTTACTCTGTATCTAACCCTGTACCTGCCCTGGGAGTGTTTGATGGGACAGTGCAGAGGGAGCTTTACTCTGTATCTAACCCGTGCTGTACCTGCCCTGGGAGTGTTTGATGGGACAGTGTAGAGGGAGCTTTACTCTGTATCTAACCCGTGCTGTACCTGCCCTGGGAGTGTTTGATGGGACAGTGTAGAGGGAGCTTTACTCTGTATCTAACCCTGTACCTGCCCTGGGAGTGTTTGATGGGACAGTGTAGAGGGAGCTTTACTCTGTATCTAACCCTGTACCTGCCCCTGGGAGTGTTTGATGGGACGGTGTAGAGGGAGCTTTACTCTGTATCTAACCCTGTACCTGCCCCTGGGAGTGTTTGATGGGACAGTGTAGAGGGAGCTTTACTCTGTATCTAACCCTGTACCTGCCCTGGGAGTGTTTGATGGGACAGTGCAGAGGGAGCTTTACTCTGTATCTAACCCGTGCTGTACCTGCCCTGGGAGTGTTTGATGGGACAGTGTAGAGGGAGCTTTACTCTGTATCTAACCCGTGCTGTACCTGCCCTGGGAGTGTTTGATGGGACAGTGTAGAGGGAGCTTTACTCTGTATCTAACCCTGTACCTGCTCTGGGAGTGTTTGATGGGACTGTGTCGAGGGAGCTTTACTCTGTATCTAATCCATGCTGCACCTGCCCTGGGAGTGTTTGATGGGACAGTGTAGAGGGAGCTTTACTCTGTATCTAACCCTGTACCTGCTCTGGGAGTGTTTGATGGGACTGTGTCGAGGGAGCTTTACTCTGCATCTAACCCGTGCTGTACCTGTCCTGGGAGTGTTTGATGGGACAGTGTGGAGGGAGCTTTACTCTGTATCTAACCCGTGCTGTACCTGTACTGGGATTGTTTGATGGGACTGTGAAGAGGGAGCTTTACTCTGTATCTAACTCGTGCGGAACATGTCCTGGGAATGTTTGATGGGTCAGTGTAGAGGGAACTTTCCTCTGTATCTAACCCGTGCTGGACCTGCCCTGGGAATGGTTGATGGGACAGTGCAGAGGGAGCTTTACTCTGTATCCAACCCATGCTGTACTTGCCCTGGGAGTGTTTGATGGGACAGTGTAGAGGAAGATTTGCTCTGTATCTAACCCGTGCTGTACCTGCTCTGGGAGTGTTTGATGGGACACTGCAGAGGGAGCTTTACTCTATATCGAACCTGTGCTGTCCCTGTCCTGGGATTGTTTGAAGGGACAGTGTAGAGGGAGATTTACTCTGTATCTAACCCGTGCTGTTCCTGCCCTGGGAGTGTTTGATGGGACAGAGTGGAGGGAGCTTTACTCTGTTCATAGCCCGTGCTGTTCCTGCCCTGGGAGTGTTTGATGGGACAGTGCAGAGGGAGCTTTAGTCTGTATCTAACCCATGCTGTACCTGCCCTGGGAGTGTTTGATGGGATAGTGTCGAGGGAGCTTTACTCTGTATCTAACTCGTGCTGTACCTGCCCTGGGAATGATTGATGGGACAATGTAGAGGGAGATTTACTCTGTATCTAACTCGTGCGGAACATGTCCTGGGAATGTTTGATGGGTCAGTGTAGAGGGAACTTTCCTCTGTATCTAACCCGTGCTGGACCTGCCCTGGGAATGGTTGATGGGACAGTGTAGAGGGAGCTTTACTCTGTATCCAACCCATGCTGTACTTGCCCTGGGAGTGTTTGATGGGACAGTGCAGAGGGAGCTTTACTCTATATCGAACCTGTGCTGTCCCTGTCCTGGGATTGTTTGAAGGGACAGTGCAGAGGGAGATTTACTCTGTATCTAACCCGTGCTGTTCCTGCCCTGGGAGTGTTTGATGGGACAGAGTGGAGGGAGCTTTACTCTGTTCATAGCCCGTGCTGTTCCTGCCCTGGGAGTGTTTGATGGGACAGTGTAGAGGGAGCTTTACTCTGTTTCGAACCCGTGCTGTACCTGCATGGGAGTGTTTGATGGGACAGTGTCGAGGGAGCTTTAGTCTGTATCTAACCCGTGCTGTACCTGCCCTGGGAGTGTTTGATGGGATAGTGTCGAGGGAGCTTTACTCTGTATCTAACTCGTGCTGTACCTGTGCTGGGAATGTTTGATGGGTCAGTGCAGAGGGAACTTTCCTCTGCATCTAACCCGTGCTGGACCTGCCCTGGGAGTGTTTGATGGGACAGTGCAGAGGGAGCTTTACTCTATATCTAACCCGTGCTGTTCCTGCCCTGGGAGTGTTTGATGGGACAGTGTAGAGGCAGCTTTACTCAGTTTATAACCCGTTCTGTTCCTGCCCTGGGAGTATTTGATGGGACAGTGTAGAGGAAGATTTACTCTGTATCTAACCTGTGCTGCACCTGCCCTGGGAGTGTTTGATGGGACAGTGCAGAGGGAGCTTTACTCTGTATCTAACCCGTGCTGCACCTGCCCTGGGAATGTTTGATGGGACGGTGTTGAGGGAGCTTTACTCTGTATCTAACCCGTGCTGTACCTGCCCTGGGAGTGTTTGATGGGACAGTGTCGAGGCAGCTTTACTCTATATCTAACCCGTGCTGTTCCTGCCCTGGGAGTGTTTGATGGGACAGTGCAGAGGCAGCTTTACTCAGTTTATAACCCGTTCTGTTCCTGCCCTGGGAGTATTTGATGGGACAGTGTAGAGGGCGATTTACTCTGTATCTAACCTGTGCTGCACCTGCCCTGGGAGTGTTTGATGGGACAGTGCAGAGGGAGCTTTACTCTGTATCTAACCCGTGCTGCACCTGCCCTGGGAATGTTTGATGGGACGGTGTTGAGGGAGCTTTACTCTGTATCTAACCCGTGCTGTACCTGCCCTGGGAGTGTTTGATGGGACAGTGTCGAGGGAGCTTTACTCTGTATCTAACCCGTGCTGTACCTGCCCTGGGAATGTTTGATGGGACAGTGTTGAGGGAGTGGATGAAATGTGGAATATTTGCTTGATGTGTAACAGACAACTGGCAGGTTTTGGTGTTGGAATTCACCCTGAAAGAAAGCTTGAGAAGCTTCTCACTCTCCAGCCCTTGGTTTACTCGAAGCACAGTGACTATTTGTTATTACCAGTTGACAGATGTTCGAAACTCAACGATAACATCAAGTCTGGTTGCTTCTCCTTCCACTTCCTCTCAGATTTCACAGCCAGGCTTATTCTGAGCAGGGGGACCTCCCACAGGGACCTTGTTACTAAAAAGAATAAGCAGGCGGCTTTAGATATGGAAATACAGTTGTGATTTTCTCCATTGCACCAATAAACAGGTTTATATTTACTGAAAGGAGACAGACTCTCAGAACAAAAACCTTTTTGAAATTTTAAAATACACTTTATTTTATAGAATTTAAAGATACTCAGTTCAATGTAAATATCACAATTCCAAACCAGTACAATTCAAACTAATACAATACAGATCGTACACAATACGATCCCAATGTTACAATTCAAACACAGTCCATTTCTTATGATTCATGGTGTACGATACAGGGTGGGGTGGCCTCACACGGTGGCCTCTCCCCATACAGCCGTTGCGTAGGCCGCACCTCGCCTCAGTGCGTCCCGCAGCACGTACTCCTGGACCTTGGAGTGTGCCAGTCGGCAACACTCGGTCGAGGACAGCTCCTTCAGCTGGAAGACCAGCAGGTTTCGGACGGGCCAAAGGGCCTCCTTCACCGAGTTAATGGTCTTCCAGCCGCAGGTGCGGATAAGAAATTGGGTTATTGTGCAGCAAATTTTACTCTTCACAGTGTGAGGGTGTTGGTCAGTTTATCAAAATAACGGACCGGAGAATTCAACATAAACACAGTTACAGTGTGGGAATACACAGAGTGAGGGAACTGTACATAAACACAGTTACAGTGTGGGAATACACAGAGTGAGGGAACTGTACATAAACACAGTTACAGTGTGGGAATACACAGAGTGAGGGAACTGTACATAAACACAGTTACAGTGTGGGAATACAGAGTGAGGGAACTGTACATAAACACAGTTACAGTGTGGGAATACACAGAGTGAGGGAACTGTACATAAACACAGTTACAGTGTGGGAATACACAGAGTGAGGGAACTGTACATAAACACAGTTACAGTGTGGGAATACACAGAGTGAGGGAACTGTACATAAACACAGTTACAGTGTGGGAATACACAGAGTGAGGGAACTGTACATAAACACAGTTACAGTGTGGGAATACACAGAGTGAGGGAACTGTACATAAACACAGTTACAGTGTGGGAATACAGAGTGAGGGAACTGTACATAAACACAGTTACAGTGTGGGAATACACAGAGTGAGGGAACTGTACATAAACACAGTTACAGTGTGGGAATACACAGAGTGAGGGAACTGTACATAAACACAGTTACAGTGTGGGAATACACAGAGTGAGGGAACTGTACATAAACACAGTTACAGTGTGGGAATACACAGAGTGAGGGAACTGTACATAAACACAGTTACAGTGTGGGACTGTACACAGTGTGAGGGAATTTAATATAAAGTCATTTCCTGTCCCTTTCCTATCTTGTATCCCTCTCCAAGGTCTCCTCTCAGACACTTCACATCCACTCTCAGAAGCCCAAGTCTCTCCAGTCTTTCCTCATTACTCAGACCCGCCCCTGATACTGGGGAGCTGCCTCGAGACTCTTCTCTGTGCTTCCTCCAGCAGTCGATTGTCTCCCTGGTATCTCGGTGACAAGAAATTGACCCAGTCCTCAAGATGCAGTCTGACCAGAACTGGACCCAGTCCTCAAGGTGCAGTCTGACCAGAACTGGACCCAGTCCTCAAGGTGCAGTCTGACCAGAACTGGCCCCAGTCCTCAAGGTGCAGTCTGACTTGAACTGGACCCAGTCCTCAAGGTGCAGTCTGACCAGAACTGGACCCAGTCCTCAAGGTGCAGTCTGACCAGAACTGGACCCAGTCCTCAAGTTGTAGAATGAATGAGGTTTGATTTTTTATTCTCAAATTTTACATTATATCTGAAAATTTACGGATACAGAGAGAGAGAGAGAGGGAGAGAATTCGAGTGAGAGAGAGAGGCAGCAGGAGAGAGAGCGAGAGTGAGTGAGAGCGCGAAGCGGACAGTGAGGACGACAGAGTAAAAAAGACTGGAGAGTGAGAAAGACAGAGGGAGTGAGAGAAAGAGAGAATGAACGAGACAGAGTGAGAGAGACAGAGAGAGTGAGAGAGACAGAGGGAGTGAGAGATTTTATTTATAAAATCCCCTTCACATCCTCGAGGTGTCGGAAAGCTCCTCACTGTCAATGAGCAACTAACTGTTTCACCGAATCCCGGCCCTTTCTCTGTCTGTCCCACACTAATCCCACTGCCCCACCTGCTCCCGATAGCCCCGTATCAATCTGGAGCTAATCCCACTGCCCCACTCCCTCCCCATAATACTGTATCAATCTCACACTAATCCCACTGCCCCGCTCTCACCCCATCGTCCTGTATCAATTTCACACTAATCCCACTGCCCCACTCTCTCCCCATCGTCCTGTATCAATCTCACACTAATCCCACTGCCCCGCTCTCTCCCCATAGTCCTGTATCAATCTCACACTATTCCCACTGCCCCACTCTCTCCCCATAGCCCTGTATCAATCTCACACTAATCCCACTGCCCCACTCTCTCCCCATAGTCCTGTATCAATCTCACAATAATCCCACTGCCCCACTCTCTCCCCATAGTCCAGAATCAATCTCACCTTAATCCCACTGCCCCACTCTCTCCCCATAGTCCTGTATCAATCTCACAATAATCCCACTGCCCCACTCTCTCCCCATAGTCCAGAATCAATCTCACCTTAATCCCACTGCCCCACTCTCTCCCCATAATCCTGTATCAATCTCACTCTGATCCCACTGACCCACTCTCTCCCCATAGTCCTGTGTCAATCTCAAACTGATCCCAATTCCCCACAGTCCTGTATCAATCTCACACTAATCCCACTGCCCCATTATATCCCCACAGTCCTGTATCAATCTCACACTAATCCCACTGCCCCACTCTTTGCTCATAGTCCTGTATCAATCTCACACTAATCCCACTGCCCCACTCTCTCCACATAGCCCTTCATCAATGCAAAACTAATCCCACTGCCCCACTCTCTCCCCATAGTCCTGTATCAATCTCACACTAATCCCACTGCTCCACTCTCTCCAGTCCTCAAGTTGCAGTCTTCCCAGTACATGGACCCAGTCCTCAAGGTGCAGTCTGACCAGAACTGGACCCAGTCCTCAAGGTGCAGTCTGACCAGAACTGGACCCAGTCCTCAAGGTGCAGTCCCACCAGAACTGGACCCAGTCCTCAAGGTGCAGTCTGACCAGAACTGGACCCAGTCCTCAAGATGTAGTCCGACCAGAACTGGACCCAGTCCTCAAGGTGCAGTCCCACCAGAACTGGACCCAGTCCTCAAGGTGCAGTCTGACCAGAACTGGACCCAGTCCTCAAGATGTAGTCTGACCAGAACTGGACCCAGTCCTCAAGGTGCAGTCCCACCAGAACTGGACCCAGTCCTCAAGGTGCAGTCCCACCAGAACTGGACCCAGTCCTCAAGGTGCAGTCTGACCAGAACTGGACCCAGTCCTCAAGATGTAGTCCGACCAGAACTGGACCCAGTCCTCAAGGTGCAGTCTGACCAGAACTGGACCCAGTCCTCAAGATGTAGTCCGACCAGAACTGGACCCAGTCCTCAAGGTGCAGTCCCACCAGAACTGGACCCAGTCCTCAAGATGTAGTCCAACCAGAACTGGACCCAGTCCTCAAGGTGCAGTCCCACCAGAACTGGACCCAGTCCTCAAGGTGCAGTCTGACCAGAACTGGACCCAGTCCTCAAGATGTAGTCCAACCAGAACTGGACCCAGTCCTCAAGGTGCAGTCTGACCAGAACTGGACCCAGTCCTCAAGGTGCAGTCCCACCAGAACTGGACCCAGTCCTCAAGGTGCAGTCCCACCAGAACTGGACCCAGTTCTCAAGGTGCAGTCTGACCAGAACTGGACCCAGTCCTCAAGGTGCAGTCTGACCAGAACTGGACCCAGTCCTCAAGGTGCAGTCTGACCAGAACTGGACCCAGTCCTCAAGGTGCAGTCTGACCAGAACTGGACCCAGTCCTCAAGGTGCAGTCTGACCAGAACTGGACCCAGTCCTCAAGGTGCAGTCTGACCAGAACTGGACCCAGTCCTCAAGGTGCAGTCTGACCAGAACTGGGCCCAGTCCTCAAGGTGCAGTCTGACCAGAACTGGACCCAGTCCTCAAGGTGCAGTCTGACCAGAACTGGACCCAGTCCTCAAGGTGCAGTCTGACCAGAACTGGACCCAGTCCTCAAGGTGCAGTCTGACCAGAACTGGACCCAGTCCTCAACGTGTAGAATGAATGAGGTTGATTTTTCTCCCAAATTTTACTTTATTTCATAAATTTTTTTGGATACCCACAGACAGAGAGAGAATTAGAGTGAGAGATGCAGCAGGAGAGAGAGCGAGAGTGTGAGAGAGACAGAAGCAGACAGTGAGGGGGACAGAATGAAAATGATGGAGAGAGTGAGAGAGACAGAGGGAGTGAGAGAATGAGAGAGAGATGGAGAGAGACCAAGAGAGTGAGGGAGACAGAGAGTGTGAGAAAGAGACTAAGAGAGATTGGGAAACAGAGAGAGTGAGACAAAGATACAAAGAGAGAGTGTGAGAGATTGTGAGAGTGAGAGAGACAGAGAGAGTGAGAGAAAGAGACAAACATCGGCAGACAGAGGGAGAGACAGTACGATATTTATAAAATCCCCTTCACATTCTCTCGATGTCGGAAAGCTCCTCACTGTCAATGAGTTACGAACTGTTTAACCCATTCCCTGGCCTTCCTCTGTCCGCCTCTTTTCGAGGCAGACAGACCCAGTTGAAGAGCTCCCACTGGCTCAGGCCCCTCTGTCGCAGGGGGCTCCTCCTGTGCTGTCATTTCACTGACACCCCCAGCAGCCCCTCGACATCTGGTGCTGTTACACCGACACCCAGTGGCCCACGGTTGTTATCACAAGGAACCAGCTGCCTTTAGTGTGGCTTCTGCAGTATGTAAGAATATTTACAGGGAGATCCAGAGACTGCCCCAATATTTCCAGGAGGACCCATAGACTTGCCAATATTGACCGGGGTATCCAGAGATTGCCCCAATATTCACAGGGTGGTCTCCACACTGACTTGTAAAATGGTTCAGTTTCCATCTCTGATTGGAAACCCAACCCTCGAGAAGTGGGGAGAAACTCTCTGAAATTAAAGGATTTCACTCAGAAATAATCTGTAGCGTACCTGTTATCAATAATCTGTATTGAGTGGAATGCAATGAGGCACCCTCGAGTGTCATGAACTGTAATTATGTCCAATGTCTTCATTGAACTGTACTTGATGTAACCTGCAAATTGTATGATCTGTATTGTGTACGTTTGGAATGTGATATGACAACTGTATTGTATGTATTGCAGCAAATTTTATGAATAAAGTATACTTTTTGAACAAAAAAATCTGCAGTCTGTAAATGAAACTGTTCTCCCCTCACATCAGTGCTGTCAGACTGAGGGTCTCATCGTTTCTGCTCTTCCAAATATTTATTAAAATAATACACTGGGCTTTGGGCTTTCAATCTGTGTAATATTTGGTTAAATATATGTTGTGATATAAAAAGTGTGGGGTTTAAAGTTGTTCGAACTGAATCTGTTTGTTCAGTGACTGTAATTAATGTCAGTCTCCATGGGCCCTAATTGTGTCACTGGAGTGTTTCTCTCTGCTAGAAATAAGCGACTCCTTTCACCGTGTTATCACAGAGTGTCAGTGGGAGCATCACCTCCGGCACTAACAGGGATCAGAGAGAGGGAAAGAATAGATCGGGATCGGCAATGGATCAGAATCTGGGAATAATAGATTGTAATGTTACAACACTGGGTCGTAATCTGGGAAGGATAGATTGGAATGTCACAACACTGGGTCGTAATCTGGGAAGGATAGATTGGAATGTCACAACACTGGGTCGTAATCTGGGAAGGACAGATTGTAATGTTACAACACTGGGTCGTAATCTGGGAAGGATAGATTACAGCAGTCCATTCTGGATGATTCAATATCTGTTTGAGGATTATGATTCAATATCAGTAAGCAATCGGATAAGATATGTGCTTACGGGGATACAAGTAATTTACTATCCCCTCCTCGCTGCTGTCGGTGTCACTGGTAAGCCTCAAAACCCAGTTATTAATTCTATAAAGCATATTTCAATGGATTATTATTCTTGTCATTTCAAGGTCCCACACTTGCCTCTGTTGGAGATCCTGGGAAGTCTTTGTCCAGTGATTAATTCTATAAACCAAATTTCACAGTATTATTATTCTTGTCATTTAAAGGTCCCACACTTGCCTCTGTTGGAGATCCTGGTAAGTCTCTATCTCCAGTTATTAATTCTATAAACCATATTTCAGTGTATTACTGCCCTGGTCATTTCCTGACCCACACTCGCTGCTGTTCGAGTTGATTGTCAGTCTCGATATCCAGCTAAAAAATTAGAGGGGATCCCCGGGATTGGAGATATAATTATAGGGGGAACGGGGATGGTAAAAATATGTTCATGGGAATCTTCAGGGTGTGAGATTTAATATTTGGAGTTCCAGATATGGAACTAATGTTCACAGAGAGATCCAGAGATTGTATTAATATTTAGAGGGGATCCAGAGATTGCACTAATATTTACAGGGGATCCAGAGATTGTATTAATATTTAGAGGGGATCCAGAGATTGTATTAATATTTACAGGGGATCCAGAGATTGTACTAATATTTACAGGGGATCCAGAGATTGCATTAATATTTAGAGGGGATCCAGAGATTGTATTAATATTTAGAGGGGATCAAGAGATTTTACAAATATTGACAGGGGATCCAGAGATTGCACTAATATTTACAGGGGATCCAGAGATTGTATTAATATTTAGAGGGGATCCAGAGATTGTATTAATATTTACAGGGGATCCAGAGATTGTATTAATATTTACAGGGGATCCAGAGATTGTGTTAATATTTAGAGGGGATCCAGAGATTGTATTAATATTTAGAGGGGATCAAGAGATTTTACTAATATTTACAGGGGATCCAGAGATTGTGTTAATATTTAGAGGGGATCCAGAGATTGCATTAATATTTACAGGGGATCGAGAATTGGAATAATATTTACAGGGGATCCAGATATTGTACTAATATTTACAGGGAATCCAGATATTGTACTAATATTTACAGGGGATCGAGAATTGGAATAATATTTACAGGGGATCCAGATATTGTACTAATATTTACAGGGGATCCAGAGATTGTTCCAATATTTACAGGTGATCCAGAGTTTGTACTCATATTTACAGGGGATCCAGATATTGTAGTAATATTTACAGGCGATCCAGATATTATACTAATATTTGCAGGTGATCCAGGGATTGTACTAATATTTACAGGGCATCCAGTGATTGTACTAATATTTACAGGTGATCCAGAGTTTGTACTAATATTTACAGGGGATCCAGAGATTGTACCAATATTTTGAGGTGATCCAGTGATTGTGCAAATATTTCCAGAAGATCCAGATATTGTACTAATATTTACAGGTGATCCAGAGATTGTCGTAATATTTATTATGTTTCGAGATATGGTGCTAATATTTTCCGGTGATCCAGTAATTGACTCATAGGTACAGGAGATCCATAGATTGTACTAATATTTATAGGGGATCCAGAGATTGTACAAATATTTAAAGGGGATTCAGAGATTGTACTAATATTTACAGAAGATCCAGAGATTGTACCAATATTTATCGGGGATCCAGAGATTGTACTAATATTTACAGGGGATCCAGAGATTGTACAAATATTTACAGGGGATCCGGAGATTGTACAAATATTTAAAGGGGATTCAGAGATTGTACTAATATTTAAAGGGGATTCAGAGATTGTACTAATATTTACAGAAGATCCAGAGATTGTACCAATATTTATCGGGGATCCAGAGATTGTACTAATATTTACAGGGGATCCAGAGATTGTACAAATATTTAGAGGGGATCCAGATGTTGTACTAATATTTACAGGGGATCCAGATATTGTGCTAATATTTACAGGGGATCCAGATATTGTGCTAATATTGAGAGGGGATCCAGATATTGTGCTAATATTTTGAGGTGATCCAGAGATTGTACTAATATTTGCAGGTGATCCAGAGATTGTACTAATATTTACAGGTGATCCAGAGATTGTACTAATATTTGCAGGTGATCCAGAGATTGTACTAATATTTACAGGGCATCCAGTGATTGCATTAATATTTACAGGTGATCCAGAGGTTGTGCTAATATTCACAATGGATCCAGAGATTGTACTAATATTTACAGGGGATCCAGAGATTATACTAATATTTACAGGGGATCCAGAGATTGTACTAATATTTACAGGGGATCCAGAGATTGTACGAATATTTACAGGGGATCCAGAGATTGTGATAACATTTACAGGTGATCCAGATATTGTACTAATATTTACAGGGGATCCAGCGATTTAACTAATATTTAGAGGGGATCCAGAGATTGTACTAATATTTACAGAAGAACCAGAGATTGTAGTTATATTTATTACGTTTCTAGATATGGTGCTAATATTTTCCGGTGATCCACTCATTGTACTCATAGGCACAGAAGATCCATAGATTGTACTAATATTTACAGAAGATCCAGATATTGTACTAATATTTATTGGGGATTCAGAGATTGTACGAATATTTACAGGTGATCCAGAGATTGTGCTAATATTTACAGGTGATCCAGAGGTTGTACTAATATTCACAATGGATCCAGAGATTGTACTAATATTTACAGGGGATCCAGAGATTGTACTAATATTTACAGGGGATAAAGAGATTGTAGGAATATTTACAGGCGATCCGTTGATTTTACTCATATATACAGGGATCCAGAGATTGTACTAATATTTACAAGTGATCTAGAGATTGTACTAATATTTACAGGTGATCCAGAGATTGAATTAATATTTACAGGGGATCCAGAGGTTGTACTAATTTTCACAATGGATCCAGAGATTGTACTAATATTTACAGGGGATCCAGAGATTGTACTAATATTTACAGGGGATCCAGAGATTGTCCTAATATTTACAGGAGATCCAGAGATTCTACTAATATTTAAAGGAGCGCCAGTGATTGTACTCATATTTATAAGGGATCCAGAGATTGTACAAATATTTACAGAGGATCCAGAGATTGTCACAATATTTTCAGGGGATCCAGTGATTCTATTAATATATAGAGCGGATCCAGAGGTTGTACTAATATTCACAATGGATCCAGAGATTGTACTAATATTTACAGGTGATCCAGAGATTGTATTAATATTTACAGGTGATCCAGTGATTGTACTAATATTTACAGGTGACCCAGAGATTGTACTAATATTTACAGGCGATCCAGCCTAATGTATAATTTTCCTGCCTCTTTCCTTTCCTTCCAGTGAACTTATTGACGATTGTGATCTTGTCTCGGGGAAAGTGCGGACTCTCCAAATGCGTCACTCTCTACCTGGTTGCCATGGCAGCGGGGGATCTACTGGTCGTCATCACCGATCTGATCCTCAGGCAGATTCCGATTGTGTTTTACATTTATTTCTACTTCCTCTGGTCCAACCCCGTGTGTAATATCCACGCTGTCCTGCTTTTCGCAGCCACTGACTGTTCTGTCTGGTTCACCGTCTCTTTCACCTTTGATCGATTTGTGGCCATTTGTTGCCAGAAGCTGAAAACTAAATATTGCTCCGAGAGGACGGCGTCTGTGGTTCTGGGAACAGTGACTGTGCTGAGCTGTTTGAAGAATATTCCCTGGTATTTTATGTTTACACGTTGGTATACACTTATCAATCAGCCCTGGTTCTGTGCTGTAACACCCAGTGTTATGATTTCACCGACATGGGGAGTATTCGAATTCCTCCATAATATCCTCACCCCGTGTGTCCCATTTATTCTGGTTCTGCTGCTCAATGTTTTCACCGTCAGACACATTTTCGAGGCCAACAGAGCCCGCAGGAGACTCCGGGGCCACAGCAGTGGGGAGAGCCCCAGTGACCCAGAGATGGAAAGCCGAAGGAAATCCATCATTTTACTGTTTGTTATATCAGGGAACTTTATCCTGTTATGGGCCCTGTTTATGGTGTATTCTGTGTGGAATCGGATGTTGTGGTTGGGGTTCAGGTCTGTAATTCTACCTAACGTTATACAAGAAATGGGGTTCATGCTCCAGCTCTTGAGTTGCTGCACAAACACTTGTATTTATGCCGTGACACAGACTAAATTCAGAGAGCAGTTGAAGAATGTGGTGAAATATCCTTTTACTGTCATTGTGAAATTCATTAAATAATGAGAGGATCTGAAGACTTTCTAAGAGCAGAGTCAGTTCTGTGTCGTACGGTGTCTGATTCTCTCTCCACCAGGCCGCGGTGCTGGAAACACCGTCTATTCTGCAATCACTGAAACCTTTATAAACAGAGGCTATTTATCAACTCATTTTACAGAGTTTCTCAAAGTTTATATCTCATGAAAGGACAAGTTGTAAAATAATATGTGGCTCCTGATCGCACCAAAAGTTTGACCATATTGGAGAAATAAAATGTTAATAAAATAAACTAAATACAAGCAATCGGTGATCAGTGTGTTAATGGGACGGGAGGTCGAGGAGATCCCAGGACTGTAGGTGTCGGTGATCAGTGTGTTAATGGGACGGGAGGTAGAGGAGATCCCAGGACTGTCAGTGTTGGTGATCAGTGTGTTAATGGGACGGGAGGAAGAGGAGATCCCAGGACTGTCAGTGTCGGTGATCAGTGTGTTAATGGGACGGGAGGGAGAGGAGATCCCAGGACTGTTGGTGTCGGTGATCAGTGTGTTAATGGGGCGGGAGGTAGAGGAGATCCAGACTGTTGGTGTCGGTGATCAGTGTGTTAATGGGACGGGAGGTGGAGGAGATCCCAGGACTGCAGGTGTCGGTGATCAGTGTGTTAATGGGGCGGGAGGGAGAGGAGATCCCAGGACTGTCAGTGTTGGTGATCAGTGTGTTAATGGGACGGGAGGGAGAGGAGATCCCAGGACTGTCAGTGTCGGTGATCAGTGTGTTAATGGGACGGGAGGGAGAGGAGATCCCAGGACTGTTGGTGTCGGTGATCAGTGAGTTAATGGGGCGGGAGGTAGAGGAGATCCAGACTGTTGGTGTCGGTGATCAGTGTGTTAATGGGACGGGAGGTGGAGGAGATCCCAGGACTGCAGGTGTCGGTGATCAGTGTGTTAATGGGACGGGAGGGAGAGGAGATCCCAGGACTGTCTGTGTCATTGATCTCCGACCCCCCCATGGGAGAGAGAGAGAGAGAGACACCAACAGAGTGAGATTGATAAAGGTAAGACTGAGTGCAGTGAGAGAGAGAGAGAGAGAAAGACACCAACAGAGGGAGATTGATAAAGGTGAGACTGAGTGTCGTGATGGAGAGAGAGAGACACCAACAGAGGGAGGTTGATCAAGGGTGAGACTGAGTGCAGTGATGGAGAGAGAGAGAGAGAGAGAGAGACACCAACAGAGGGAGATTGATAAAGGTTAGACTGAGTGCAGAGAGAGAGAGAGAGAGAGAGAGAGACACACACCAACAGAGGGAGATTGATAAAGGTGAGACTGAGTGCAGTGATGGAGAGAGAGACACACACCAACAGAGGGAGATTGATAAAGGTGAGACTGAGTGCAGTGATAGAGAGAGAGAGAGAGAGAGACACCAACAGAGGGAGATTGATAAAGGTGAGACTGAGTGCAGTGATGGAGAGAGAGAGAGACACCAACAGAGGGAGATTGATAAAGGTGAGACTGAGTGCAGTGATGGAGAGAGAGAGAGAGAAAGACACCAGCAGAGGGAGATTGATCAAGGTGAGACTGAGTGCAGTGATGGAGAGAGAGAGAGAGAGAGACACCAACAGAGGGAGATTGATAAAGGTAAGACTGAGTGCAGAGAGAGAGACACACACCAACAGAGGGAGATTGAAAAAGGTGAGACTGAGTGCAGTGATGGAGAGAGAGAGAGACACCAACAGAGGGAGATTGATAAAGGTGAGACTGAGAACAGTGATAGAGAGAGAGAGAGAGAGACACCAACAGAGGGAGATTGATAAAGGTGAGACTGAGCACAGTGACAGAGAGAGAGAGACACCAACAGAGGGAGATTGATCAAAGTGAGACTGAGCACAGTGATAGAGAGAGAGAGACACCAACAGAGGGAGATTGCCGTCTGGGTGAATTGAAGGAAAGAGAGACTTGCATTTCTGCAGCACCTTTCAGAACATCATGACGTCCCAAAGTGCTTGACATCCAATGAAATAGTTTTGAAGTGTCGTCGCTGTTGTTGGAAACGCAACAGCCAATATGAGCACAGCAAGATCCCACAAACAGCACTGTGATGATGATGCGATTGGGCAGTTTCCTGACCAGACGGTCGAATCCATTTGGCAGAACGTCTCATCACCAGAACTGACCAACAGACACCAGGATGGAGCCTGGATGGTGGTGAGAAGGACCCTCCCAGTGCGGTCCTTCCAACACGCACAGAATCTCAGCACCACCCCGAGCTCCCTCGAGGCTCCGGCGGGGAGGAGACCGTCGTCCACCTCCTGATGGACTGCCCCTTCGCACAGAGGGTGTGGAGAGAGATGTGTTGGTATCTGTCCCGGTTCATCCCCAACAGTTCGGTAACACAGGACGTCGTGCTCTACGGGCTGTTCCCAGGACGCACACCGAGACAGATATCACCTGTGGCTGGAAGACCATTAACTCGGTGAAGGAGGCCCTTTGGCACGTCCGAAACCTGCGGGTCTTCCAGCTGAAGGAGCTGTCCACGACCGAGTGTTGCCGACTGGCACACTCCAAGGTCCAGGAGTCCGTGCTGCGAGACGCACTGAGGCGAGGTGCGACCGACGCAAAGGCTGCACGGGGAGAGGTCACCGTGTGAGGACACCCCACCCTGTATCGTACAGAATGTATTCGGAGATATGCTCTGTGTTTTAAATTGTGTCCGATCTGTATTGTCTTGTTTGAATTGTAATTGTGTATTTACATTGAACTGTGGGTATCATTAAATTTTATGAAATAATGAACATTTTGACATTAAAAAAAACAAACCTCATTCAATCTGCACCTTGAGGACTGGGTCCCTCCATCCCCGTCTCCCCTGATCTCTCTAACCCCCTATCTCTCTCTCTCTCTCTCTCTATCCCCTCTCTCTCTCAGTCCCCCGATCCCACTATCTCTCTCTCTATCCCTCTCTCTCTCTCCCTATCCCCCTCTCTCTCTCCATCCCCCCCTCTCTA